>NC_072737.1:18883735-19074814 GCF_026930045.1 Uloborus diversus | reverse complement strand
CAGATAATGAAGGACTATCATTATCAGGACACTTGAAATCTTGACTTTATAAAACAAAAAGGGCATAGATGTTGTTTACATTGATTTAACAAAAGCTTTCGAGCCTATATTAGCTGATTGCTGTACCCAGCTAATCAGCTAATATAGGAATAAAAAGTGAGGTTCTTCAAGGATCGGTTTCACGGCCTCTTTTGTTTTTTCTTTTATGAATGATGTTGATGAAAATATTTCTGCAAACATTATCTGTTTTGCTGATAAGGTCAAAGTTATAAGGATTGCAGAGAATGAAGAACAAATAAAACAGCTTCAAGAGGATTTAGCTTATATTACTGAATAGGGGAGATAAGTGGGGTACGGTAGTTACTGTTGGGAAAGGTCAAGTGCTACATTTAGGTCATGAAAATAAGCATACCAGTTATTACTTACAGGGTTCAGTCATAAATCAGGCAGAAAATGTTATTGATCTGGGTGTCTCAATAAATCAGGACTTCAAGTTCAGTCAACAGTGCATCATTGCAAGTAACAAAGCCAACAGAATGCTTGGGTTTATCAATGGGTCTATTTCCAACAAATCAAAAAAGGTCCTTCTGCCATTATAAAGGAGTTTAGTAAGACCTCATTTAGAGCATGCTGTTAAGTTTCGGTCTCTTTATCTCAAGAAAGATTTTTTTTTTTAATTGGAAAGGGTTCAAAGAAGGGCTACTAGGCTAGTGAGAGGATTTTCAGATTCAGATTACAATGCCAGGCTTAAAAGTCTTAATATGTGCAGCATAGAGCAAAGAAGAGTCACAGGGGACATGATTCAGATATTTAAATTTATCGAAATGAAAGATGTTAATGGGTTACATTTTTGCACGGAAAGCAGGATGAGGGGCCATCAATTTTAAATTTTCAAATCTGAGGCTAACCAGGATTATTAAGAAAATTACTACTTTAGTTGGGTTGTGAGCACTTGGAACAGCTTACCAGCAAAAAATATAATTAGCAAGGGGGTAGATAGCATTAAGAGGGCCATTGATCTTCATTGGGGACTAATAATCTATCTAGGACCAATCTGGAAGAAGCCCAGAGCTTGTTGCTGGTCGTCACATTTATATTTTTATTTGTAATATACTTTTCCCTTAAAATATCATACACTGTTTTCTACACTATTTTAGGTAATAAAGCATAAAATGTTCCACTTTTGCTAAAAATTAACAATTTTCATTCTACAAAAGCATTCAACACAAAGCAACCAAGAATAACGTTAAGTAATAGAAAGCACGGAAGCTACCAATATTTTGCTCAGTTACAACAACTTGAATGTTCAAAAATTAATTTAACATTTTTACTTTTCAAGATATTCTACCTTTCTTAGTTGATTAATAAATGAACGCCAAAAAAAAGGGGGAAAAAAAAAAGACTAGTATCAGCTCACCTTGGGTAATAGAACAGAGAATAATTGAAAAATGATAGGATGATTTAAGCAGGTTCGTTCATCTAAAAGAACGGATTCTAAGTAATCAATAAAATAACTGCTATTACACAAGAGTTGTATGAATTCCCTTCCAACCTGAAAGAGAACAATTTCATGTTAATCAAAACATTATAAACATTTATACAAGAAAGTAATTAGTAGTTCTGCCGTGCCAAGCGCAAAAGTCGTATCTGCAGCGGAGTTCAAAATGAGAAACTGCCGTTTTTGGGCCTTCATGTATTTAATTCAGACGCAACTTTTTCAGATTTTTTAAAAGATATTTCCCCATGACAAATGACCATAAAACATTCTTTTTAGGTGAAATATGTGACAAAGAACCACCTGGTGACCATAAGTCAATTTTGATAAAAAGTGCAGTTTTGTACTTAGCATGGCAAAGTTATCAAGAATCAAAAGTTACATCAAAATTCGAAATGTGCACATAAATAACAATTTCTAGCTTCATAAACTTGTAAATGCACACAAAATTTTTCTTTCCTGAGCCTCATAAATAAAAGAATTATTCAATACGAAAGAAAATACAGTTGAACTTGAGAAATACAAAAGGCTAAAAATTCACAAATTTGTTCCTATTAGCCGAAATTCATATTAACCATTAGCATAAAATAGTAGAAAAATATCTTCATTCAAAAAGAAGTGATTTTTTTTTTCAAATACACACAATGAAACCTAGAAATATTCGACTTAAAATTTACTTTTATTAAAAAAAACTTTTTTGAAAAGAAGGGTTATAAAATGCATAATAAAGAGGCAAGTGGTAATCTAAAACGGAAGACAGTTTTATCATCAAACCAACTACTAAGTTTTCAGGTAAACATTTCTGTGGACTTTATTCTCAAAACTAAAAGAATCAATAATGGTTTTTTCAATACAGGGTAAACTTTCTACAATCACACTAAACGGTGAATAACTTCTTTAAAATAATTGCATTGTGAAAAATTTCAAGAAAAGGTCAGAAAGTTTTGTTTGTCTTGGCTGAAACATTCATTTAAATTTACATATTCTGTGTGAAACTTTCAACGTAATTAAATTAAGAACTAAACTTCTAAATATTTTATGTCTAAAGAAATGAAATTTTTATATGCAGAGAAGAAATAAATGTAAAAATTTCATGGAATCAAAAAAAAAAAAAAAAAAATTGAACTATAAAGCTGAAAACTTTAACTCTTTATCATAAAATAAAAATAAACTATTATCACGTACTTTTTGAATAATGATGGCTTGGCATAATTTAAGATACTTAGGATACTATGCCACACTAAAAGCTTGTTATGGAAAACAATTTCTGGAATTACAAATAAATCTATTCTCAAAACTAAAAAAATCTATAATTTTAAATTCTGATAAATTTAAGTCAGGAAATAAAGACAAAATCAAATGCTCAAATAAAGACTTAAATTTGGAAAAAATTATCAAATCAATAATCATAAATAATATCCGCACAAAAAGTACCAAAACCAAGTTCCGACAGTTCGTTTAAACATATTGTGACTGCATTATACACATTAAGCATGTATTCAAAACATTAAAAAATCACTACTTACTTCTGATTGGATAATATCTAACCATAGTTTAGGAAAGGCTGGCAAATGTAGAGGAACGCCTTCTATTGCGAGCATTGCACCTACAGAAAAAATATACATAGTTTCAGAACTTAAAAAGAGAAAAAAGTTATATGTGTGACAGTTAAAAACAGTAACACAGTAGTTTTAGAAAGTTTTAGATTAATACTAGCAAAAATACCCGGCGTTGCCTGGGTTAGCAATAATTATGAGAAACAATCGTTACTTGCATTTGTTTTCTGTTTTAAGTGAAAGAACTTAAAACACACCTTTTTGACGTGATTTAAAATCTAGATTCTTCTTTACTCATAAAACTAAAGTAGCAATAAGTAAAAAGAGCAAAATAGTATTCATTTAGAAACGAAAACACGAAATTTAAGCATATACAAATTTGAAGAATTTCCGAAATATGAAATAAAACTTCACATGTTTAAAAAGATTTATCAGTTAATACTTATTTTTTTTTACATGGAGTCTCACCTTCTCTGTATGTCTATTGAAGAACGAACTGTTTTAAAAAAATGTAGCCACGCGCTCCTGATCCCCTTAAACTTGCTTTAGTTATTTTGGAAAATTTCAATTATTGTGGATTCTTGGTGAGATTTAAAATGTTGCCGAATTTGCGGGAATCGTTTTGGGGTACCTTGGATAATGCTCCCCCTCCTTACTTTATAAAACGGTATGTTACTAATTTTGGGGATATTTCGATAATTGGGAATCTGGCTATCTTTCTTCATTGGCATTGATTTTTGGCTCCAGCGCCTGCGTGAGAGGTATTTTTCTTTGCAAATCAAAACAAAGAGATCGGAAATATCTATTCACATAGGGTTACTTTAATCAGCAGGGTTACCAAAATAAAATTATTTACGCCAAAAATGAGACGACCGCGCCAGATTCCCAATTATCGAAATATTCCCTTAATTTTTGTTAAAGAGATATTGTCGCCATATGCTAAGATACTTTTGGTCACCATAAAATGGCGCTAAACAATTTCACCCGAAATGTTTCCAAAATAAGTAGTAAAATTTGGCGATTATTTGAATTTGTGCACAAAGTCACATTAATGGAAGTTTTTGTGCTGTATATGGATTTACATAATTTAGTTGCTGGATTATTTTACAGTAAAAAATGTTTTTAAATATTCTTTGATTGACGATATTTTGTTTACATGGTGAAAGCTGACAAACATTATTACGTAGTCTTTGACTTCAAAAACCGCGACAGTTGAAAAAACTGCCAAATGCATTCGCTACTGAAATCTTTCTGCATAAATTTTGGCAAGGTTTCTGCTGTTAGATTGGATAATGATTAAAAAATCCGATCAGCACAAATAATTAAAAAAAACATTAGTTACACTAAAGTTCCGTTTAAATGGAAAATAATCAACCAAATCTAGTTATTTTCAGCCAATCTTGGGGAAAAAAGAAAAAACGTTACTTTAAGAATTGACTTGAGAAAAGTCTCAGTCAGACGAAACACATAAAAATTCAACAATTGTAACTATGAACTGGGAGTTGAGATGATACACTAAATAATGAATTGGGTTGAGGAAAGCCTTCGAACATGGAACAAAAAAAGCTAATAACTCATTTTTCATACAACTTAGAACTTTGTAACAGATGCCATCTTCAGCAGAAAAAAAAGCGCTTTCGATGGACACATAATTTTAATATGTGCACGTATTTTTTCACCGTCATATTGGGGCATTTATGCGAAAATTTGGACAAATTAGAATAAAAAAGGAACTATCAATCGGATTTTTTTCGAACTGGTCTACAAACCTCCTCAGTACCAAAAAGAACAAACGGTGAAAGTTTCAGCCAAATCTGCCGGGTAGTTTCTGAGATCTTAGGGAACAAATTCACCAACATTCATTTATATATATATATAGATTATCATTATATTATTATTATATTATTATCATTCCATTACATTAAAATTAATAGTAAAAATCTTCATTAATACAGCTGAAATCCATGTCTTCGGCCGGCTAACAAAAATTGTAAAACGGTCTGTTTCTAATTTTCGTCAAAAAGATATTGTCGCCAAATCCTGAGATACTTCTAGTCACAATAACATGAAGCTAAACATTTTCATCCAAAATGTTTCCAAAATGAGTAGTAAAATTTGGCGATTGTTTGAAAATGTGCAAAAAAGAAAAATTTATGGAAGTTTTTGTGCTCTTTAATGGATTTGCCTAATTTAGTTTATGGTGGATTATTTTACATCTTGAAAAAAGTTTTAAAGATTCTTTTTATGGCGATATTTTGTTTACATGGTGAAAGCTGAGAAACATTGGCTTCAAAAACAGCGACAGTTGAAAAAATTGCACAAATGTATTCGCATAAGCTATTACGAAGAAGCGAGTTCCATAAATTTTGAAAATATCAACAACAGAACGTGCAAGAAAATAATTACATTTTTGGCAAGGTTGATATCAATTTGAGTGTCCCATTCAGCGTTGAATTTATACCAATCCAGGCGGCATTAAAATAATTTTCAATATTGCTGCATATTATGAAAAACAATACGGGTGTCAAGTATTTTTAAATAAGACTAAGCTACTATACTTTTAAACACATAAAACGTTCAAAACCTGAATACTTATGAAGTGGAAAAAACGTTCAGATTTGAGTTAGAATGAGGGTTTCAGTTTTAAAATATCGTTAACAGTCCCTCTAAAAATTTGTATCTGAATAAGGAAAGTAGTCATCCCCCCCCCTCCCTTCGGAATAAAAAATATTTTCAAAATAACATCAACATTCTGTTTTTGGTTTTGGTTCGAACATGGAACAAAAAAAGCTCATATCTCGTTTTTCATACAGCTTAGAACTTTGTAACAGATGCCATCTTCAGCAGAAAAATAAGCGCTTTCGATGGACACATAATTTTAATATGTGCACGTATTTTTTCACCGTCATATTGGGGCATTTATGCGAAAATTTGGACAAATTAGAATAAAAAAGGAACTATCAATCGGATCTTTTTCGAACTGGTCTACAAACCTCCCCAGTACCAAAAAGAACAAACGGTGAAAGTTTCAGCCAAATCTGCCGGGTAGTTTCTGAGATCTTAGGGAACAAATTTACCAAACTCCATTTTTATATATTAAGATAAGTAACAAAGAAAGTTTTACCAATTTCTTAAATTCTTGCATCATTTGGCATTTTGTACCATTTTAAAACTAAAAAAAAAAAAGATCAAATTTATGCAAAAATTATAAAAGAATTTTAAAACCTGTCATAGTATCTTTTTTGACAGTGAAAATAATTTTCATTGCGAATTGCGAGCAAGAAATTCTTTTTGTAGTCACATTTTCAAAACATCATGCTATAGGTAATAATATAATGACACTTTATTTTTGGACATTTGAGTCAAAATTGCTTTAACATTCGTCAAGAAGAAATCTTCATTTTGTATGCGGATTGCATTTAAAAGTAATCTTTAAAAAATGGTGGCTGAAGTTGATAGAAATGTAGTATCTTTTTCTTATATTTATTTAAAATTAACAGGGGTGTTAATTTGTTTAGAAAATTATAGGTGTAACTGCAAGTAGCTGTAAGTTTTCAAAGCAAAAAACTCTCCACAGGGTAATTACAACAGAACAATATAAAATAACATAACAGGTGAAAAACATGGAATATATATTTTTTTCAGCAAAAAATGCTGTAAATGAAGTCTTTCACAATTTATAAATTGGGGACTTTTCCATTAGTCGGGATAAACGGAACCTAAAGGAATGACAAAATCTGTCGGTGACACTTTGATCACCAAATATATGCAAGGGAGGGGAGAGGGGCCTCTTCATAAGAAATTGAAACTGCAACGAAAAAGATTTTTAAAATATTATAATCACCACAAAATTGAAGAAAAATTTTTTTTTTTTTTTTTGCTTCCTGCAGTAGTATAACAAATTCAAATTTTGTAAACAGAGGAAATGTCACAGTAAAAAAGATAAGTTTAAAATAAATAAGCAGAACACTTGAAAATCTTCTACAACTTGATTGTAAAGAAAGTTTTCAAACCACTTCATTTGTATTGCCATACTTCAAAAATGGCAAAATTTGCATAAAGCAGAGAAAAAAGTGCTTTAAAGACCCCGTACAATAAACTTCAAGGGACTTCAAATTTTGTTTGTTGTAAAGGGAAAGTCGTCATAACGAGATTTCACTGTACTGAATATAAGGAATTAAAATTTAAAAAAAAAAATGCAAGCATGCAAGTGAAAGAGCAATCTAATTAAATAACTAAACCAAAGAAATTGTTTTTAAGGATACTAATTGTAATTTTGACATGTTAAGATGAGTACTTTCAGATTTAGGCATTTAAGTTACTTAGTATTTTTTGACATGTTCTTAATGAGCAACTTACAGAAGTATACAAATTAAGTTAATAATAAAGGTAGGAAACACAACTTACTTAGACTAACAAGATCTGTGGTTACACTTTCATTGGAAATTGCAACCCTACACAACAAGTCCACCAACTGATGATAAGGGAGAAAGAAATCAATCAACTGATGGTCATAATCTTCATCCACACCCTAGGTAAAGCCACATGAAAATAAAGAAAAAATTATGAAAAAATTGAAAACACAAAAATCTTTCAAAATTGATAAAACAATATACAGTCAATTCGCAATAACTCGAATCCAAAGGGATCGACAAAAAATTTTGACTTATCGGAAGTTTGACTTACCGCTAGTTTTTGTTTTCGACATTTTAATATTGAAAACCATCGAATATTTGAATTAATATGTTCATGCAACAGGCAATTAAAATACTTAAAAGTTTTTAAGCACAATATGCAGTTTCCCCGTGAAGACAAAGTTGTGTCTGGTCTTGAACTTCTCCAGCTATCCAGCACTGGCGTGGAAATTTTCTATGTTCAGTAAAATAGCAGAATTCGCTGCTTTCTCACGCAGCAAACATCTGCTTACAGAACTGGCATGGTCTTTAATTGGATTCTGCTGGAACCACTTGAATAGAGCTGATTCTACTTCAGGAAGGGTGCACATCTTCATACGTTTAAAATTCAGATTTATGGATTTGTACCGCTTTTGAAGAATCTTTCTTTTTGATTGTTGGCTTCCTTCAATGTCATATTAAAATTTTCTTTACTTTCTAAAGCTAAGGTTTTTAGCTTTCGCTTAGACATCTGTAATTGTTGGGCTTAGAAGCCTTTATTCAGTATCTTGGAGCACTTTTAATTTGATTACAAATGCTTAAGTGTATTTTTGAAACTTACCTTCGTTATGTTTTTGCCACTCCGTGTCCCGTGTCCAAGCGGCGGATAGCTGAAATTGATTCGGGCATGATCGTGCAATGTCGGAATCATCCTATGACGTAACACCCGATGGTTGAGATGTTTTTGGCTACTTAGAGCCGAAAAAACGAATAGAAAGAGTGTTAAATCACTCAATCAGAAATAGTTGATATGTATATCTTCAATGCAAAGTAGGGTGTGTCATGGGATGACATATCGCGGTCATGAAACGTATAAATAGGTTGTTCAAAATATTTTCAGTGCCTGATAACTCGTATTTACTCCCCATTGGCATCTTGCCGTTTTTTGTTGACCAATCAGGGATTGGTCTTTGCCGATTTGGCAACCGTGCTGGGTTGTCGGTGATGGAAGTTGCGGCGTACTCAAGTCGCTGTTGATGTAATGTTTTTGGATTCAAGCAGGGCTTGAAATAAGTTTTACTCAGTGTTAAATATCATTTAAAAGTTTTAAATTACTCATTTTGGTGGTTCAAAGTGTCACCATTGCTGAAGGTTTATGCAGTAGTTGATAGAAATATGCAGCTTACAGCAACTAGGCCTAATTCTTAAACTTGGCCTGTACCCTGATCCACTTACCGGTGCTTTTACGATTGAATGGAACTACCTTCAGTGTAAATCATCGATTAACAACAGAGTGACGTTCCTGGTTGAATTTCCTGGTTATTCCGACGAAATCTCCCGAAGTTTCTGGTGATATTCCGGAGTGTGCTCAAGTCGTTGTTCCGGTGTATGGTGGAAGTTCTTCTCGACCCAAGCAAGCCTATCGGCTGGTGAATGATGGGACTGTTAGCTGAACTCTCAACACTGTTACGCTATTGATGTTTTGTTCAAAATTCTTCAGCGAAGTGAACATGCGTATTTGGCGCAGGAAGGTAACATTTTACAATTTCTTTAATATATTTGGCATTTTTCAAATATGTTTGTTTGTCTAACAATTTAACTTTAAAATTTTTGTGATAATTGGGGGGTTTACAATCTAAATTATTTTGGTATTTAGCAAAACATTTTTCATATTGTACACTGTGATATTTTTGAATAAATGTTATTTATTTAAACTATTTGAGTATGTTTTATTTCTTACTGGCAGACTGCACGGCTTTTTGATGTTGGGGTTCTGTAAACCTTTTATTTAGTGCAATGAACTTAAGGTAAAAACAGAAGACAAATCCCCCAACAGTATTAGTAAAGAAAACTCTTTCTCCCCCTTTCTCTCGGGAACTTATCATCAAATGATCGAACTAAAGGTTGAAGGGGAACACATCTTAACTTAGGTCAGCCTTTGAATAAAGGTACAATCTGTTGAATTGACAACTTGACAGTTTAATAGTAGTCCAGCAACAAGTCTAATTGTAAACAGTACAGTACAACAAAAGAAAACAAGCTATACTCATGTCCGCATGTGTAACTCCTTTATTGCACATTGGCTCAACAGGAGTTCTCCTAGCTAATGTGCAGGAATTGCAAGTGAAGGAGAATAAATTTTTCTCTCATAGTCGCATTTGTTTCTTTCTTTTTTTTTCCCCGTCTCTTCCAAAATCAATTTCAAGTCATCTTAGAAAAAACTTTGAGTTAAAGGAAGTTAACTTCGAGATAGTGAGAATAATTAGCATGAAATTAAAGACGGAGGGGTCGGGACTTGATAAAAACTTAAAGTTATAGTAATATGCAAGCTATCAGACTTCAAGTTATCGCAAATTGACTGTATTTCAAGATTTTCCATAAACAATTGCAAGAAATAATTGGATATGAGTGTTGTCCTGCTGATAATATGCACATTGTAATAAAAATTGGCACACAAAGCTGCCTCTACAGTATTGATTTTTGCCCATCTGCACCTGAAGAGTTGTCACAAACTAAACATGTCAACACCTTAAGGCAAACATAAGTTTTAGAATAGGCTATAAATATTGAAAAAAATCTCGAATTAGTGCTAGCAAAATTTTTGGACTTGTCTCTAATTCTTTAGACCAATTTTATTTTCTAAAGTCTTCCCTAACTTAAGACACTGCAGAACATTAATGAGTTTTTATGAGTCTCTTGAATCAACATGGATCAAACAGACCTAAAAATTTTTGAGTTGAATGAGAGCGGCAAAATTAGAAGTCTAGAAGTCCTCAACTACTCCAGTAGACATATAAAGAGGGTTTAAAATAATGCTTATCACATAATTATGTATGTTCAAACGGTAGAATTACATAGAAAAAAAAGCGAACATTATAGAAGCAGATGCAATCAGATTTGAAAATATGTGAAAAATCGGAACTGACGAGTAAAAGAATAAAAAACAGCTAAGATGCGTAAATTTTGCACCTAATCGATACAAATGATATGCATGGGTTCTTGAACTCAAAATCCATGACCACTTGTCAGTTTCCATGATTTTTGAGCATTTTTTACTGAAAATCATACTTTCCATGATCATTTTTTGATCGTAGTTGAAATCCTTGACTTTCCAGGTGCGTGGACACCCTGTGTTAAGAAAACACTTTTTTCACCAAATATGGGCACTCTATTATAGGCGATCACCGATAAACTATCCAATAACATACTTTTGCACATTCTAGTTGATTTGTATGAAGAAACATCTGAACGACAGGCCTGGCTGGTCGACTCTGTTGTTTGGAATTAAGAAGTTTTTGGCCTCTCCTTGGGAAAAATGGACCGGTGATGCCTGTAGAACAAAACAATTCTCATCAATTATAAAAAAAAATTTCCCTTGGCAAAGTACATAAAATTCATACAAATAATGGATGTATATTTTAAAAAAGCAAAATATGATTTTTTTTTACTGAAACCGATCACAAGTACTACAAAGTAAATCAACACAAATGGAAAACTAAGTTTTGCTACAACAAGATAAAAATCACTGAAACATCACAAGAACAAATTTCCTTTCGGAGTATTCTTTAAGAGTAATACATGGTCGCTTTTACTCAATGATTTTTCATATTCTTCACAATATCATTAAACTGCATAGGCTGTCTTAGAGATTTTCCTGAAAGCTTAATAATTATAAAATAATCTGCCAAATAAATTAAAAATAAACCCATCAAAATGTAAAACACTGTGCCTAATAAATAAAGCATGAAATTTAATAGCATTGAAAGTTTCATTTTAATCAAAATAATTCACCAACTTTAGTTGGGGCAAACATAACCTGGCAGCATTGCAAAGGTTATGCAGATCCTAATCACAACGCTGTCAGGTTAGGTTTGTCCCAAGTACAGATGTTTTAGTGAAGATTATTTTGGTGAACCTTATTTAAATTTTTTAAACTGAAAAATAGCAGGTAAAGGTAATTTGAAGCATTACTACCATTCCCATCCCCATCCTTGTGCAAATGAGACAACTTACTTTAGTGAAATTAATCTTGAAGATACTAGTACTTTAACGAAAGTGAAAAAGTGGATGAATTTCCTCAGTTACTGGCATCTATATGAAAACTGACTGATTATTCAATAACTGAATTAATCAGAAAATGTCCAACAAAAATGATTTTTAAAAAGTTTTAAAGTTTCTTTTCCAAACTTTGTTCCCCACAATGCAAAATATTACAAAAACATTCTACAAAGAAAAATGTTAGCATTCGGAAATATGAAACATACTAAAGATCATACCAACCTGGTGAGTTACTTTCTTGAAAAGTAGCATGGCAACTCGCAAGAAGAGGAACCAACGTCGACAAACTCTCGTTAGGATACAGTAACACAAATTCTTGTAAAACTTCTGCAAAGTAAAAGATAAAAAACTTCAATTTTATTTTCGCTGGAATTTAAAACATTGCTTCAGGAAAACTAAAAAGAAAGATTTATCGGAATTATCTTTCGTGAAAAATTATTGAAAATGACATAAAAGGAAATTAAAAATCACCTATACAAATTTGGCGCAATTCAGGGGGCGTATATGAATTGAGCAGCGTAAGGATTTTCCTCATCCCTTCCGGCTGCTCCTTCCAGGTCGAGAAAAACTGCCGTAACTCCAGAGTTTCCCTGTTGGCTCGTGCAGTCTTCAGGAGGTCCTGGACTATGGCCAGCAAATCAACCATATCTGCAGTCACATGGCAAGCTGTTGCTTCATGGTACATCATGTGAAGGGTATAAAATGCCTGGAAGAAATTTTATATTTAATAAATCATTAGCTGTAAGTACTTAAAGAAATATTTTGTTAAGAAACATCTTACATGGGAGAGCTTTCACATTTGTGCTATTATTATGGCTAATATGGGGTGTACTATGTTTATAGTTGTACATAGTACATTTGTGTACTATGTTCGGTAAAAACAAATAAGCTAGCCACCTTCCCTAAAATATATTCTTAAAGACGATTGGCCATATTCAAAGACGTAATGGACAACAAAGCAGCAATAAAAGATGCCATTCATCAAAATCCTTCAAACTGACATTCTCCGAAATAACTTGGCTCAAACTTGACAGAACTGAGCATGATTTCAGTTGTCCGTGAACAGGGTTAGGAGCACCTTCAAGTCACTCATTAGACAGGGTTCATACTCAACTTTGAAAATCAAAAGTAAGGAGTTTTTAAGGAGTTTCGCAGGAGTTCATTTTATTTTTTAAGGACTAGTTTCCTGTTTAAAGATGTATTTTTTGAAACTTATTTCAGAAAAACTATGTACAACTCTAATATTATTTATTTTTGTTTTCATACAAAACATTGAACGCACAAACATACTAAATTTATAGTAAAATATGCATTTACTGCATTTTCTTTGATGTGAGCCGCCTCGGAATCAAATTCAAATACGGGGAGGGGGGGGGGGGGCTAAATAAAAGAATTTATAGAAGCAGAAAAAAAAACACCTTCAGAATGGTACTTTAACAAATCTACAAGATGTTGTTTTACAAATAACTATCCACATAATCGTCATAAATTTGGAAAAAAAATTCAGATGTGGGGAAGAAATTTGTCTAACGAAAAAATCGGATTTCCGGTATTAGCAGACGAATAAATAGCGGAATTTCGGTAAAGTTAGGTACAACGTAATCACTCCTATCAGATTGGCGATAAAAAAAACATCTTTAAGTTCATGTAGAATAAAAAATAAGGAGTTTGTAAGGAGATAATAGCAAAATTCAGGAGTTTTAAGGGCCCTTATTTTATTTCCTTAAAAAGCAGGAGTTTATAAGGAGTTTGTAAGGAGCGTACGAACCCTGTTAGAGGCTATGGACAGCAAAGGAGAAATCAATATGTTAAGTGGAATTCAGAAAGGAACAATGTAAAACCGATTCTACTAATTAGAGGTAGAACATGAAACTGAACTATGATTGTTCTAGCACTGTCAAAGTTCTGCTACAATGATCTGGTAAAAAATTACAACTGGACTTCTTATTGGACATAGTATCCATATTAAAACATGTGATGATTATCACACTCCTCTAATGGGCACAAAATGTAAACCAAAAGAGGCAATTAATGGTCAAGGAGAAGACTGAAAAAAGAATATCTTGCTTCATCAAATGCACGGTGGACAAGGAGGTTCTTCCAGAATGTTTTGCATCACTTAAATTGCAGCTGTCTTTCAACTCATTTTTCATTGTCTTACATTCTTATTGGCCACAGATACTTTGAAAGCTATTTATTTAGATTAGGCATTTTGCCAAATGTGAGTTGTAGCTGTGGAGATAGTGAGTAGGACATTGAGCAGCTGTTTACAAGCAGGTCCTCGGTCTGCCTTTAAGAAAGGTTTGGCTAGCCTTTTCCTATGCTGGCCTCCTATTTTCTTGGATCTTGTTAAAAGAACCGAGAATTTTTGTCATTTTGTCTGACTTAGTTAATAATTCAAATTTTTAAACAATGTTAATTTTTATTTTTGTTTTCACTACTTAGTCATGTAAGCCTTGTGGCATACTTTTTGGAACACACTGAATTTTTAATTTAGGAAAAAAATACAGGAAGTACGACCAAATTTATGACTGATGCCCAATACAATGAGAGTTAGGTTCAAGGTCTCTGTAGAACTTATTGGATTCTCCTTTTTATTCATTAGTGCTCTGGAGAAGTCTGAGATCTGACAGGCAAAACGTTAATCACAGACATCCTGATGGACCATGGCCTTCAAGCTCGGAAAGTAGTTACCGCATTGACACTGGCCACGAAAACCTAATTATTTTTTATTCAAGTCAGTGAAAGACTCTTAGCGGATGGATTGCCATCAATGTTTCAATGTCTATCAACTATGTTTCGTTACCAGTGGCAATATATTTATAGGAAATTTATTTTATTTTCCAATTAAGGAACCAAAAGTAGAAATTTCAAAAACAGCAGAAATGTCAACATGTTCAGAACATAATTATCTGCTTTACTTTGTACATCTGTTTACGAAACATTTTGCCTCCCCCCCTCACTTTTCATGGGAAATTTATTTTATTTTCTAATTAAGGAACCAAAACTAGAAATACAAAAAAATGTCGAAATGTTCAGAACTTATTTGTTTTACTTTCTACATCTGTTTACGAAACATTATTTAGCACAAACAGTAACTTCTAGTTTATGTATTCATTGTTTAGATATTAGTAAATCAATTGTTTTATTTAAACAAGCCGTACTTGGTTTAATTAAGTTATTACCAACTGTATGTGACACATCAAAATACTTCGGAATTAATAACGTAAGTCTAATTAATGTCTAAGTTTCTTCGAGGGAAGTTATTCTGTACATAATTCATCAAAATTTTAAGAAAAACGGGAGTTAAGTTGTTCAGTTTACATCAATTTAAACTTACCTGCTCTCAAAATCAGCACTAACAAAATTTTGTGCTTCTTTTCTCTTTTTTTCGTTTTATGCTGCGTTTTTATTTTAAATTTCCCCCCCCCCCCGCCCCCATTTTTGAGCCTCAATCGCCGCCTCTGTTCATTACTGATGTTGTATCTCCGGTCTCAATTTAACAATAACTTAAAAGTTAGGGTAAATAAAACATGTGTACCTGAAAAAGCATGGACAACCCATTGTTGTATATCACAAAAAGTCTGTCATCTGTCGTCTCGACTAAAATACGCAGGACATTGATGAGGGTGGACCAGCAGGCCCGAGCATCCAGCACAGTCAGGTACAGTCTCAGGGTGGTCCTCTTGAACAAATGGATGTCCCTGAGCTCTTGTTCGCTGGCATCGCTGTACTTGGTCACAAAAAGTCGCATCAATTTGAAGAGTTCGTTCACTGCCTAGAATGCACAGAGGATGGGAATATCACTATGTTGGAGTTTAAGTATATCGGACGTTTGACTGAACAAAAATTTACTAGACCAGGAAAAAAAAAACATTTTTGACCTAAAACATACTAAGCAGGGCCATAACCAGAAAGTTTCATGGAGTTTAAAAAACTTTCATGTGGAGCTTTGAGCCATTTGTGCTAATGTTCAAGTCGTTGGGTTATGTATTATGAAAGCGTTTTATGCAATTAATATACATATGAAAGAAATTTGAGTTTTGGAACAATATTTTTGGAAACTTAAATAAAAACAAACATTTAAATGTCAAACCAAACTATTTTTTCGCGGGGAGGGGGAGGGTTGAACCCTCAGACCCCCCTCCTTATATTCGGCCCTAATACTCAGACTTATCGAATGCTGCATATTTTTGTTGAAAAACAACAAACATTTTAGCATTTTTCTTAATTACCAGTAATTTTGTAATGCTTTGTTAAATGTCACATTTTTCATAAGGAGCATTTAATTTAAAACAGTTGGAAGGATGAATTAGTTAGCTTAGCACAGAAGTGCCAAGCTTCAGTATATATTAACAAGATGCAAATCCATATTCCACCATTTCACAGGAGTTCTTTATGAAACAAATGATTCCCAGTGCAAAGATTCCTTTTAAAAACATGAAATAGCTCTAATAATACCACTCATCCACTAAAACTGTGTTTTTCTTCTTACTTTTTTTAAAATTCAAAACTAGTTTTAAAAAAAACTTCTTTTTCTTTATTCATTATTATTAATTTCCTTTGTGGTTATAAACTTCCTTAGCACCTCATTTAATATTGCTTTGATGTCACATGTTAGTGCAGAGGTTTCTAAACCTCCTATTGTAAAACCCTTTTTAAAGCAAAAATGCCAAAGACATTTTTCAGTGGTGATTGTTACCACAGTTCAAAGTCCTGAAAATTGCCAAAGTAAATTAGCATTGTTACATGTACAACTAAATTTCTTTCTCTTTCCTCTTCTTTTCTTAAAGAAACAATAAAAAAAATAATTTCAGAGGAATTGAATAATAAAAGTGAAAGTTCATTTTTTTTTTTTTTTTTTTTTTGGCCCTTAATCTGCTTGGAGGGAATCCCTACCCCAAAAAAACTTTTTAAAATTATTTTTTTTAAAAATTTATTCTTAGTTTCATTTGGAGATTAATACACTTGCATGGTTGAAAAAAGCATCATTATTTGACATAAATAACTTCTTAAACAAAGTACATGAATGTTGCAACTGCTTGAATAAAACATAATCCACCCACAAAAAATAACAAATTAAATATTGCAAAACACTATTTAACTCCTTCCCTTTTTTGCTCCAGTCGAAATCACAGGAAAAGATTTCTACCTTTATTTCTCATGCCTGTCATAACTCCTGGTTGAAGTGACCAAAAGACACACAAAAAAATAATAATAATCAACGTATCCTATTGAAGCACATTTTTATTTCTTACTTACTTGATAGCAGCACAATGCCATTTAGAAAGCAATTGGAGTTCTCCGACTTATTTTACAGTTTACACAACTTTTTATACATTTCACTTGAAAAAAAAAACTTAGCATGTTTGTTAGTTTCCTTTGAAATTATGTGATCATTAACAGACTAAGTCAAAACTTGAATATAGGGGAAAACAGTGACAGGCATTCGGCAACAGAAAAAGCACCATAACTACTCACTGCGTTATATTGCGTAGTGTATGGAGTAATATTCTTGAAAGCCCATTGGATATTCTGATGATTGGCCAGCTGCCTGGTGAAAGGCCTCGACTGCTGGCAACAGAGTCGTAGCAGCCCGTAATAAGCGGGAAGCATGCACCGGTTGAAGACGATGACCTCCTGGTCATCGTGATCCGCTCTGAAAGGAGAAATCATCACTACTTCAACAGGAGTGTTTTGAAAACATTGACTACAATATAAAATCACTATGAAACAGTACAGGATACAAACTACCCTTTAATTTAGCCACTTTTTCCATAACAACAAAAAACTGGGAAAAAATAGTACAGTAAAACCTGTGAAGTTGACCACCCTTGTAAGTTGACCACCTGTCTATGTTGACCACTTTTGTCAGGAACAGAATTAGTCCTATCTCATATAATGAAGGAAAACCTCTGTAACTTGACCACCTGTCTATCTTGACCACTAATGTACACTAAATTTGGTTTGAAGTATTGTAAAACACCCTTTGTAAGTTGACCACTTGGTTTATTTTTTAAAACTTTCTTCAGCAAATTATTTTATTTTATTATTTATTTATTATTATTATTATTATTATTATTATTATTATTATTATTATTATTATTATTATTATTATTATTTATTTATTTCTTTTTTTGATAGCTTTCCAAAAATGTTTTGAATGCTTTGATGATAGACCAGCATTTTACTAACTAATCAGCAGCATGAAGCTTATGCTGCTCTTTATTCTCCAAACTTGTTTTTCATTTGTTGTTCTATTTGAGATAGCTTTTTGTAATCTGTTCAATGAAAATAGGTGTCAGTAGAAAAATTCAGTCTTTTCTTTCAGTTGCAATATGTTGTGGCAACACAGGAATTGAGTTAAAAAGAACAGGCCCGGATCTATACATTTTAAGCCCCCCAGCAACAAAATATGTTGGGCCCCTCCCTAGTGGCCAGCAGTGTCTATTTGTAAAGTGAATAAGTCTTAGTGCTAGATTTTTTCTATTTTTCTTCAATTTCTAGGGCTGTTAGCCCCTTTAAGGACGCAGACACCTCGCACTGTGGGTATGCAGATCTGGGCCTACTAATGAGTCAAGTTACATGTTTCTGGTGCAAGGGATTAAGAGATATGACATTTTAATTTTGCCTTAATGAATTAGGGAGAGTCACACTTATTGCTCTTTGTGCTGTAAGTTGTACAAAAAAGGCTTGAAAAAGAAAGTTAGTTGAACTTGAGATTAATAAAAAGTATGAAATATTATATTAAAATGAATTGAAAATGGAGAAAGCCAGAGAAAATTAGCCGGCACATATGGAATTTCTAAAACTACAATGTCTAATATAGTTAAAAACAAGGAAAAAATAACAAAATTATTTTAACAGTATTTTCAATAATGTTAAACAATGAAAGTGAGTTGAACAGAAAGAATAAGGGTGAGTTACTCAAAACATAAATACATACTGCAAGAAATGACAAAAAAAAAAAAAAAAACCGCCCTTTATAAGTTGACCACCAAAGTACTGCACCGCGAGTGGTCAACTTATACAGGTTTTACTGTACCACCATATTTTCGGGCGTAAGCGCCACAGCACCTTTGAAAAAAGAAGTTTGAAAATTGTTGATGCAACACATGTGGCACATATGTTGCTTTTTAAATGGTTTGCCGCCTTTTGGGGAGAATAAACTATTATAAAGAAGGAAAACAAAATATAATGAGCATGTTTCAAAGATGATTAGAAATCTGTACAATTATCAATCTTGTGTACGAAAGGGTTTTTCTCTTTTGCTACCCTGAATATTAGAACTGGTTAGGTTCTGCATTCTTTTTTTTTTAATGTTAATGATTGCTTTTAATCTAATTATTATCATTAAGATTTATGATTAAAGAAAAAAGGAATCCAGGATTCAGTGTTTTCCGCATTTCTCACCTGGTTGGGGTTCTACCTGATTAAATTCTTTCAACTAACAGGCAGGCAATATAAGTTTCTGCTGTAATGCATCAATGTTTTTTTTTTTCTTTAGTGTTTAGTTGAAAGGAATAAACTGAATCCCACAAAATTGGCAGAATTTCGAGTATTGTTCTGAAAAATATTTTGGAACTTTCGTCTCATGAATAACCTTGATCCTCCAATGTAATACAGCCTTTCTAAAATTTAAGCAAGTATATGTGGCAATTATTTAAATGAAGTTCATAACTTTTTAAAATGTCATTTAAGGTGATCGTTCGTTGTTTTAACGTCCAACACGTTGAAATGTTCTATAGCAATCCAATAAACAGAAAGTCCATATAAGTTTAGAACCTTATATTATTTTAGAAACATCTTTAGAACATTTAAGCTGTTTAAATTACACTCCTGTGTTTTTTACTGTTCAATGTTGCTTTTAAATTGTCAAACTTTGGGTGCAATAAGTGAAGTACAATTTTTTCTTTCTTTGTAAAATATTACGATGAGGTGCTCACAATGTTTGCAGCCCATGCTTCCAACAATACAGTAATAATAATACACATATGAAACCAGTAAAATTTCTTATAAAATTACAAGTGAATATAAAATTGTTAAAATATTTTTTTAAAAATAATCATAAAGCAATAAATATTGATTTTTAATACATTGGAAAGGCAAGACAACTTTGCACTCTGGTATTTCAATCAAGTTGAGTAAATCATTAAAGCATCACACTATCTTAAATCATGTAAAACTGTTCAAGATGAAATGAGTAAAAACAAGGAATACCAAAATACTTACAAAATATAATTAAAAGCTATATTCTTTATAACATGAGGATTCTGTATAATAAGTTTAACATTCTCTGGACAGTCTGTACACACATGATACCAAAATAACAACAAAGCCTAGAAAATAAATATATTTTTTTAAGAACACATTGCAAACAATTAAATCCAAATTATTTCATGAAGCAAATTTTTGTTCTTGGTTCAGAATATGAAGTTTGAACATGATGATCCAAAATTTAAGTACAAATTTAATTTTTCATACAGAAGTTAAGTACAATAGATGCTCATTTTAAGCGGGCTGATTTCACTCAGATTTGATTATGTGCAGTTCAAGATTTGACATCTTTATTTTATTTTACACATTTGATTTTATGCGGATGCAGCATTACAAACAGATAAAATTTTCCCTTAAATGTATGGTTTGTATTATATTTGCATCCTCGGGAAGTCCGTACAAAACAAAATATAGAATTAGCTATTACTTAAAATTACAAATCACTTTTAGACAATCCACAACACAATCTTTGGGAAGAATTTGATGACTACATAATCAAACATAAAACATTGCCAAAATTACTCTAAAATTTTAAAACTTTAAATTCAATTTTAACAAATAAAAATTACAAATACTATACATCAAAACAAACATTTCAACATTGAATTACGTTTTATTGACTTTAAGAAACTATAAAACAACTATGAAACAATGTAAGAATACAGCAGAAATAAATATATAACCTGTTTATTCATATGTACAGGTATTGCAGGTTCAGAAAGTTTAGGCTGAAACAAATTCCAAAGATCCAGGAAATACATACTGAACTGAAATAAAATGAAAACATATATGAATTCAAGTAACAAAGTATTTGTAAAAACAAACTTGTCTAAAATCACCATCACAAAAAACCACTATACTCTATCAATTAAAATAAGCTAGAAAATGGAAAGAACAACATTATGCGCAAGTCATTTGGGTGAGATTGAGAGACACACAATACAAAAGAAAACTGTTTTTACCACATTTTCATTTTATGCACAAAAGTAAACACATTTCATTTTTTCCATGAGCTGCATTTTACGTGTGCTCTTCCCACACTTACAAAATAATAAAAACTAATAAAATGAAACACATAAACAGAGATTAAATTTTGAAAATACAATTCAAGTCCTGTATGAATGAAATTCATCATTGAGTATGTGTGTGTAGGGGGGGGGGATGAAAGTGTTTCAAATCTGAAATACTATAAAAAAAAATCAGCAAGGTAAAATTTTTGCATAAAGTTAAAAAGTGAAAATGAAATAAACATGTGACAAAGAACTTTAATTTTCTTTTTGTTTCATTCCAGCTACTGTCATCTTTCAACACTCACTATCAGCCACAGCAACACAAAATACAATTATGACGACCAGCAACAGGCTCTGGGCCCAGCTAGGCTGGTCGTAGTCAATTTATTAGTCTACAATGAAGATCAACGGCCCTCTTAAAGCTATCCACCCCCTTGTGTGCTCAGTACTACTTCTTCCAGTAAGCTGTTCCAGGTTTCCTGATTTCCAGGTTAGCCTGAGATTTGAATAGCTTAAGACAATGACCCCTCGTCTTGCTTTCGGTGCAAGAATTTAATCCATTAACATCATTCGTTTCCATAAATTCAAACAAGTGGATCATGTCCCCTCTGATCCTCCTTTGCTCCACGCTATACATATTAAGCCTATTAAGTCTGGTATCATAATCTAAATCTGAAAGTCCCCCTACCAGTCTAGTTACCCTTCTTTGAACTCTTTCCAATACAGAAATATCTTTCTTCAGATACGGCGACCAAAACTGAACAGCATACTCCAAATGAGGTCTTACTAAACTTCTATATGAAGGAAGAAAAATCTTAGATTTGTTAAAGCTGCAATTTTAGCTTAGTAATAGATTATTTTTTTACTTAGTTTCTATTTTTGAAACTTCTGCTGCTTCATTTGAATTTAAATTTACTGGGGTGGGTTTCTAAATTTATTTTTTCCACCGATTTTTTTTTTTTTTTTTTTGCAAATTTTTCAAGAAGCTTAAAAAAAATATACACATGTAATTAGAAGAAACTTTTGATAATTACATGCTTTAATCCTGAACTTATCGTCAAGTACTGAAACACAGGGGTGCTCACTTGGGGGGAGGGGAGAGGGGTCATGGTGATATTTAGGACGTGCATCTTTGCTCTTGGAGGGGGGGGGGGACACTGTGTAACATATGGCTTCTACTGCTGCAAAACAAATCCAGCAGTTATCTCTCTCTTCTTGCTGAACTTACTTTATTTCATTAGCTTCCAGACCTGATTTTGAACTGTGTTAAAAATCTTAAAATAAATATTTGAAAATTTGCTACTAATTTTGTCAATTAAATAGGTATTGTGAAATTTTCTTTTAAAAGCTTTATTTTATGTGCATGTTCCATGAAAGCTTTCATGGTTTTTATCGTAAATTCTATTTACCATGAAAGCTTTCCATGGATTTCTATCCTTGTACACAAAATAAATTAATATCATCATCAGAAAAAAAATAAATAAATAAATAAATATTGAATTTCTGATTGCACTTGGAACTCCCTTTTGATTGCCAAATCTGTATTAATATTTCATTTTATGAAATATCCACTGATAATTGCACAAAGTAATCTACATCAAACTTGCCAACCTCACAAAACCGAAAAGCAGGAGAAATAAAAAGAAAACGCAGGAGAAAATTTTATACCTTGGAACCAGATGAATGCTACTGCAAAATTGATAATTTGTCCACAAGCTATAACATGTATATTCACTTTTAGTTGACAATTGGAAAAAAAGATAAAAAACAAAATACAGATTTATGCTATTTTTCTTTTCAATTATTCACTCTACATCATTCATAATTATCTTTCTTCAGACTAGCAATTGGAAAGGAAAACTTTAGGAAAACTTTAAATGCAACAAAAATTAAGATTCAATAATAATTAGTATTTATACACGGTTACGAGAAACACAAATAAATAAAAAAGATTTTTAAAAAAATAAAGAAGCACTCATTAGGCTTTCTAAATTGTCACTAATAGGAATAATGCAAAGTTTAAAATAAAAATAAAAACATTTATGCTGTACAATGGATAATCAAATTTCACCAGTTTCTTTTTTTTTTTTTTTTTAATTCCTTAAAACGCAGAAATTTCTTTGGTGGCAAGATGCTAGAAGTTGAACAGTAAAGCAGGAGATTTGGCAAGTCTGTTACATGTAAATTTAAATTTCTTCATTTAAAAATCTATTCACATTTTCGATAACTTTCATTTTTTTCAAATTACCAGGACTAACTATATGATATACTTTTATGAGGTACATATCTATATATACATGAATGGAATAACAATACTTATCCTATTGTTTATTTTTCATTTTCCTGAAAATAATTATTAAATACAAGTAAACATACTGCAAATAACTATACAAATGTAAATTTGCATATTGTATGCAAAACTTTGTAAGTAAATGGGTTGTTTGCATTTTTTGCAAGATGACTTTTTTTTTGATTATATACTTTTTTTTTAAAAAATTAAAATCAAATTGAGTGTTTCTTTAAATGAAGAAATTATAATGATAGTAGTTTTACCACAACTGTATGATCTAGAGCCACTATATAGATAGGCCGATGCATCAGCTTAAGTTCGCCATTTTGGATCGGATTTTTCATTGTTGCAGAGCTCGGGTTACCCCAGCCAAGTTTCATGTTTCGCCAAATTTGGCGTAAATAATATTTTATTTCATGAACAATTCAGGTGCAGCTAATAATCGTTAGCAGTGAACAATCACCAAACACGATTACTCGCCAGAAAAAACAACCACTCAAACACGCGTTCCGATCCAAAATGGCTGATCTTAAGCTGATGCATCGGCTCGTATATTTAGGAGCCTTAGTATGACCAAGAATAAAAAAGTAAAAAAATAAAAAAGTAAAAACATTGTGTTATATTTATCTATTAATATTTATACACATTGTGTACTTTGTAAAAATAATCCATACCATGAGTTTTTCTGTTTTGCTCACTAAACAGTATGTCATCACAGCAAAGTATGAGGTTAGTTTTGCAGTTCCATGAACCGTTGGATCTGGAGAAGAAAGAAAATAATGATTAAAACACACACAACTATTAACATCATACTGAACTTTCAACAAATTGATTCAAAGACATAAACATACAAACTTATGCCTAAATATTTGAACTAATGATTAAACTACACTATAAATAATTGAGGAAATCAATGATGACTGTCTCCTCCCGATGCTGCTCCTCTAGGGAAAACCGTCTCCAGGTTGCGGTTATGTCCTACACACACACGCATACATACACACACCAACACACACACACATACTCATGCCTGCATACAGACAAACACACACGCATACATACACACACACTTATGCAACCACACAAACACACATGCATACATACACACACCCTAACACACATACACATACTCATGCATGCACAGACACAAGCACACATACTCATGTCTGCATACAGACACAAACACACGCATACACACATACCCACACACTCATGCCTGGACACAAACACACACACTTATTAAGACACACACACACACACTCGTGATTGCAAAAAACATAATTTGAATTCAAGGAGTCAAAATTCAAATTAATTTTTTTTTTCAATTATTTCAATTACTTTTTCCACAAAGCAGTTTTCTGTGAGGCAAGCCCATTTTAAGAGGCTTGAAACTTTTCCAAGGCATTCATACTTATGAGAAAAGAAATGAAGCAGGAAAAAAAAAGGTTTTCTTACATTCCTCTAAAGTTTGAGTGATACTAAGTACAAGACAAAATAACTGTCTAGTTTAATGATTGAATAGGAACTGAGAATAACTTATCTTCAGTGATACCTTAAACTGAGAAAATGCAAGCAGAAAAACAAGTTTTCAGCTTAAATTTAAAAAAAAAACAGAAATTGTTTTTTTTTTTTTTCAATTACCTAGGATTTCTAAGACATATGATTTTAAAAACTCCATTACACACAATAATAGATATTTATTCAGATACTACAAACAAGGTGAAACACAAATTAATAAAAATTGAAGGGAACAACATCTATTTATGAAAGATGTGGTGTAGAAATACGGTAAGATTGAAAGCCAGTGTTGCAACATGATAAAAATGTTATAGCAGGAAAGATTCCTTTTTGCTACTATGCTGTCGAACAGGAAAGCAATCAATGAAACTAGTACAATACACTTATTGGTATAGATTTGATTTTAAAAAAGAACATGTCAAAAAGAAAAAAAAATGGTAAATTAACTGCAGCCAATTATTAGCAGAAATATACGCAATTGGAACATAAACCTCTTCAAGTGCTACATTGAAAGAAAAAAACCACTAATTTTATAAAGAATATCATTTTTGCTTATAGTAAAATTGTGTTTGAAAACAACCGAAATAACAATTTGAACTTACCTACATACAGTTTTGCTCTTTTTAGCAAACGTAACAGCATTTCAAATATCTAAAAAAAAAAAATTCATTTCAATTACAAGTCAGAACAAAAACATAAAGATGAATCATACAAACAAATTTCTAAAGTAGAACAGAATAATACAGCACAATTTAACTTTTCAAACCCATCTATAAACTAGATGTAAGTTTTAATAAGACAATACTAACTTTGTGCATAACTTCTAAAGCTTCAGCATTCATCTGAAACAAAAAAAGAGATATTTATTTTTTAAACAAAGCCTTATCATATTTTGATCCATATATATGTGAACTTTACAAAGCTGTCAAAATGACAAAATGAAAATTAAATTCATAAAAAAACATAGAACCTCTTTAACTTGACACATGGATAACTTAAATATATCAGTAAATTAATGAATATTTTTCTCATGGTTGGTGTTGTTTACATGGGCAAAAAAAAAAAAAAAAAAAGATTATATTTTAACGCATGTCAGCAGAGAAATTCAAACATGATGCTTAGTTTGTTTACTATTTTTTTTTTTTTTTTTTTTTTTCACATTTTATCCAAAAGTATTTCGTTGCCCTCCAGATTAAATGTTCTTATTCTCAGCTCCACCTTAATGATTAAACACCAAGCATTTACCCAGGATCATGAAAGGTTAGGGAGAAAAAAAATCAACTTAAACGTGTCCATTTTAATGATTGTATGCAGAGAAGGTTATCAAGACTAATACTTTTCAAAAACATATTTGAACTAGTAGGGACAGATCAGTGGTTTTCACCCCTTATAAATGCAGTTTAACTAAATGGCAGAGCAAGTTTTTGTTTTTTTTAAATCAAAGCAATTAAATTTTTTTTTAAAGAATGAAATGAGAAAAATGCATACTTTTCTAGACAAAGAAAATGGAGTTGCATGGGAACATTGTAGAAAAATTGTATTTCTCAAATATAAGAAAATTTCACTTGCTGAAATGTTAAAGCCTGATTTAATATCCACATAAATTGACTTGTGTTTTGTTCTTCACAATGTACTTAATCAGATTTGAAAAATGCTAAAAGCTCATTTAATTTCTTTTCGTACTCGAGGGATTAATAGCACATAAAATACAGAACAAACAATTTATGAGGTGCAGAGTTAACAATGCACAAGAGGTACAAAAAGGCAAACATAATTATTCTTAAACAAATTCAATTGAAGGAACAAAAACATAAAAATTTCTCTTACAACTATTTCTTTATGAGGCATTAAAACACTCCTTGCAGCTCGATAAGCTTGGCGGAAGTTATTGCTAGGGACTAGAGATACTAAGAGAAGGGCAACCACTGAAAAGAAAAATTGAAAGATTTTCAATTTCATAAATAGGTATCATATTAATAAGGAAATTTCAATGCGATAAATATCGCAGAGCTGCCAACTTGGCAAGAGAAACATTAGCACAACTTACTTTGATAATTTGTTTAACTCATAGAAAATTAGTACAAAATATGCAACAGAATATTGAAACATACACAAAATTATAGACTCAAAATCTTTTGATTTTATTTTAATCAAAACTCAACCTGGCTTAACTTTTTTTTTATTAAAAAAGAAATGAAGAATTGAAAATAAATACAGTTGAACACGCTTATAACGAGTGCGGGCAGCGATATTTACTTGTTATAACTGAGTGCTTGTAAAAAATAAGTTCATGAAAAAAGTCATAAAAATTCATCATACTGTCTGACCATCGATTACATGGAAAGGCTAATATCCGGTTTATAGGCAGAAATGGACATATCTATTACTTTATAGGGGTGTTAGTTTGTTTGTTACAGATGTGCATTTTTGCTTCTCGATTATTAAGCCTTAGTTTTGTAAAATTGAAAATTTGCTATAAGCAACATTTATTTAATCAAAAGTATATTCGATCTATATTCTCACGGCAAAAATTAATTGATTTATTTATTCACAACAAAGATCTGAGCTTACCATTTTGTTTTCACGTTTCTGAACGAAATGAAAATATTTTATTTTCTTTTTGTTGTTTGCTTGATAGCTATTTTTGTTTTCCCTTTTTTTATTTTTGATAATGCAATACATGAATTAGGCACTATTGACATTATAAACCACGGGTTCAAAATCGCATCGTTATTTTCCCTTCTCCCCTGCAAGATTCATTCAGATGGAATAGGCTTTACTTGGCCGATTGCCAAATTACATATAATCCACGGTCTAACAGTAATTGCTTATTTTCTTCTTTTTAATTTCTGTACAGCACCAGGTTAATTTGCTTTTAAGTTAGACTGGCTCTTGTGTCATTGTTTTCAAGGAATACACATATATTATATAATTTTTAAATGCTTCCTTTCTCCACAGATCAAAAAAAAAGGGCGGTCTTCACTTGTTCTCAGGATCTATGATTTATCAAACTTTCAAGTGACTTTAGAATGTTAAAGAAAATTTTCCAAAAAGGGATAAGCTGAGCTGGAAGTCAATATAAATTTTATGAATCATAAAAATATTGCTCGCATTAAGCAGTGTTTGCTTATTAAAGGTGAGTAATGCTCCCATTGGCTTAATGTTGTACCAACCAAGTATTTCTGATTTCCTCCCTAAATCTGAGTCCTCGTTAAATCAGGACTCGTTATAAGAGAGTTCGACTGTAGTTTTAAATTCAGTACACCTCATCAATTAAATTTTTAAATTAACCTGATTATAAAACCTCCATCTCTAATAAATTATTATTCCAATTTGACTGATTTTTTCTTATACCGCACACACACACACAAAAAAAAAAAGATTGCACAAAACAGCTTTGAGTGTATATGATTGGACATTTTAAAGGTGACAATATTTATATATATTAAACTTCTTAACACTGCATTAAATATCGTAGCAAAGTTATAAAATAGAGGCATCTTTGTTTGAAGCCATTTTCAAGCACGCAAAATTGTTCTGCTAATAATGAATTTGAAAACTACAACTATATTAAAAGTGTACATCCACCACCAGAGCATGCTATAAAAAGGTCAAAAGTACATTCATGTTGCATATGTTATAGTAAAGAAAAAATATATAAAAAGGAATTGATCTTTAATTTTAACAAATTATAAAACAATAACAAGCTACTTTTAACCGTGCCAGAATTTCATTATGATGGCTCACCATTTCGGACACGTTGAACGTTATGAGCAATCAGAAATCGTTCCACCCAGTTGTCCATGCTCTGCAAGACCCAAGAATGCGCAACTTTGTTACGAGGAACTTGTAGAGTCAGCCATTCCAGGCACTGTTGTGGACAGTATTCTGCAGCCTGCCAAAAAAAAAAGTTTACATTAAGTTATAAGTCCAACAAAAGCTTGCTATAACTTTAAGCTCCATTGATTTACATATTTAAATGTGTTTTGAATTAACAAATAACAAATTCTTAGTTAAATCTGTGTTGGACATATCAGATGTTGTGGAATCAAAAACTGCTCGCAGGAAAGGGATTGACGGCTTGAGATACATAAGCAATATAAAATTTTTATCACCGTTGAAATCTAATAATTTCCAAGTTTTGGCGATAGTCTACCTCTGTATGGTAAGTATTGATTGCCATGTTGGTCCATCATTAGATAGAAACTACTTATTTGGCTATATTATACATTATATTGCCTTTTTAGCATATTTGAAGGGTTTTGTTTCTTTTTTTTAACTAATTAGCAAATTTATGACACTTTTACATAGCTGTACAATAAAAGATCATTAAAATGAACCCTATTAAGCCGGACTTCAGCCAATCCAAAAAGTCATTTCATTTAGATGTACAACATGTACAAATAGAAAGCTAATAAATGCATTAATGTATTTTTGTGGGCCATATTTTACACTTTTAAAATGTATTTTTGTAACTTTATCTCAGGGATAATGAAGTTCTACTGTGTTTAAATGACACAGAGTGAAAGTTTCATGGTAGTGAACATGAAACTAGCAAAAATTGTCTAGTTCTCCAGCAACAGCGTTAACAGATGTGAAGCAGTACTCTCTTTGAAGAGTAGAAAAATTACAAATGTGTTCTATGTAGATGAGTTAAGTGGTTTATCAGTAAAATCTTAAGCATTAAACTAAAACAGTAATAGCAGATCTCATTGAATCAGCAAGTGTGTAAAATGATCCACAAAGCCAAAGGGCAAGATTTGTTTTTTTACCCTGTTCTGAACAGCCATTGATACTTTTCACCAGTTAAACTAGAAATAGCACATACAGAGGGTATGTGCTGCATAAAAAAAATTTTACAGTAAAATTTGTTAATAATTGGTCTTACAAATCCAATACATTTTTAAACATTCATTAAGAACCAAAAGGAAAAAGAAAAAAAAACCTGGAAACTGTTACTCACCTCCCATATCCTTTGCAGTATAAGGCTTATAAATGAAGGAGAACCGGGAGTTCCAGCAAACTCGACTAGCATGGACATCAGCTTGAAAAATGGGGGACTGATCTGCAAAAGGAATGCAAAACAATCATTTGAAGATTGAAGGAAAAGTCATTGAAACAAACGTTTGAATTAAAGTACACAGAACAAACATTGGCACAAAACAAAAGATAAGACTTAAACAGAGTAAAATTACAACTGGTCTTGTTTTATCAAAAGAAAGCAGCTTTCATAAAAAAAAAAGAACAAAACATTCTTGAATAAAAAAATAATTTAGTTTCTATTCTGGGAAAAAATAACTACAGTAAGGTAAATTTCAAAGATGATTAATCAATGCAAATTTTTTTGTCTTTCCTTAAACTTTTAAGTATTATTCCAACACTTAAGAGAAAGTTAATATTATTAATTTATTTTTAATTCAAATATATTAATATATCTTTGCAAACAATATCCAAAACTGAATGCTACATTATAGTAAAAATTTAATGCATGTTGCCTATTTATTCAATGATTAGAAACTTAGCACATCTTTTTGAATTACCATTAAAATTAACATGTTTTCCATCTAGAATATCTTAACATGAAACATTATAATGCTCTTAAAAGAAATATAGTTTAATACTTGTCTGATGAATCTTGATTCAAAAATCTTAAGCAAAGTACTTTGAGATGAACTTATTTTTTTTTTTTTTTTTCATGTAGTATATCAAGAATCTTTTTCACCACAGCCTGAAAATTGTGACAATGAAGTATAATTTTCTTATTGAACAAGAATTGTCACTCCTCTCCACCTAGCCCCTGCCCTAAGAGTTAATTTTCATCTAGCAGATTTAACATGGAGAACCTAAGTAAATCCCTAGTCACCATGCAACAACAGCAAAAATTATTAAACTGGGAGAGTTGGAGTGGCTTCCTTTTGTTTACTTGCAGGATACGACTATCTGCAAAAATATTTACACTAAATTGGACTGAGAGACTCAGCTTGCTGCGTTTGAGTCGCCAGGGTGATGGATGGTGACCATCGCAAGACTTGCCCTGTTATTTAGAAAATTTTAAATAACAACACTACAGATTAGAGATGTACGGAGTACTCGGTACTCAGCCTACTCAGCCAATTTGCCGAGTACTCGGTACTCGGTCAAATTTTGATCAGGTACTCGGCCAATATCGAGTAGTTGCAAAAAAAAATTGAATATTGTTCAAAGCAGATTTTACAATTAATAAAAAAGTGCAAGCATATAATATACTGCAATCATTTACAATTCAAATTTACAAATCAAAATTAAATTTTGAGAATAATGAAGTTTGTTATGCTCTAATGGAGTAAATTTTTTATTTTAATACCCCAAAGTTAAGAAAACTTATTTATTAAAAATGGGGCAAAAAAAGTAAGTACAGAAAAAATTAAATCCTTATATTCTTAAATAAATTTTTGCCACAAACAAAATTATTTATAAGAAGCATAAAAATACCTTTTCTTAAAAAATAAAACAATGTTAAAAGCACAAATGTGCAGGAACACTGCAGACGTGTTTTTGGCATTACAAGGAATACTTTTTTCTATGCACAAAATGTGAGCTTATAAATTTAAAGCCATACGACAAAGGTCGGATTTTTTTACATTCATTAGCTCATATTTTATACACTGAAAAAGACATTCCTTGTAATGCAGAAACACGTGTCTGCGGTGCTCCTGCACATTTGCTTTTAATGTTGTTTCATTTGCTTTAAAAAATTATTTGCCTTTGGCGGACTAGAAGTATATAGATTGATACAATTTGTTTTAATTCCAACTTGATTAATTGACCTTTTATTAGTTTATTTTTAATTTAAAAATAACTTAGTGGTAAAATTATAGATGCAAACAAAATCTTTTAAATAATGCGCAATTAAATTTCAGCTGGAATTTTGTTTTAAAAACTATTATTTGGACATGGAAGTCTATACTACTATTCCAATGAGTTCAAAATTCGTCATGTATGTATCGGTGGTTCTTTTTAAAACATAATCAAAACTCGGTACTCTGTAACTCGGTACTCGGCCAAGTAGTGAAAAGTAGAGTACTCAGTACTCAGCTACTCGGCCCAAAGTGCGACTCAGTACGTCTCTACTACAGAATTTTACTCTAACTTTGACACTTTTTCATCTTCTTACTCATCAGTTAATAGCAGAGATGTCGCAGGCGGACATAGGATTTTAAAAAAGGTGCGAAAAAAAGACACTAATCTATAGTATTGATGACCAATAAACTTGATTGTACTTAAACTACTGTTCTAAAACATTTAAATTATGAAGTCTTAATCATAAAGATAAAGTAATGATTTCTAGCTGTTTTACAATAATGCTCTAAAATGTCTTAAAAATTAAGTCTACGTGAATTAAGTATTAACCGAATCAACACCACGATGAAATTAACTCTTAGCGACGTAAAACAAGCTCTGTAAAAGGGTGCTCCATGATATAAAATTAAACCATCATATTTAAGCATTTTTTAAAAGAATTAGGAAAGATATATTTACCTCCTGCTGCTTCATTATTGTATAAAAAATCATGTTCACAATCTGAAAACAAAATCAGAATTAGAATAAACTACACTTAAAAACACATGTGATTCATTTTGGTTGCACATTTTGTTTGATGCAGGGCATCTTTTAAATTGACATGTCACAATGAAATGGGGGGGGGGGGGGGCAGAATGCAAATTGAAAATTTTCCTTCTGTAAAATGCAAATTAGAGTTTGAATTCTAAGAGTATTGGTTTTCTTATCAGCAAATGACCCCCTTTTTCTTTCTTTTTTTTTTTTTTTTTTGAAAATAACAGTAGTTCAGCTACATTTTGCACTCATTTGAAACAAAAATCACACAAAATATTTGTGTATAGAAATATTTAAAGTCGAAAAACTGAGTTTAAATATTCTCAAACAGTAATGCTCTGTTCTAACTTTTCAAATATTTTAATCATTTTATCTTTACCTCCTTACAAATGTCGATTGTCTGTGAGTAAAAACATTTCCATTCAAAATATTTTTCAATTTATTCCCCCCTTCAAAATTTTGGAGTGAAATATTTTGTCGTCTTATGTTGTATTGTAGGCAAACCTATGTTTAGTATTTACTAAAATAAGAACAAAACATTTTAAAAGTTGAATTATAGGGACAACAGAAAAAGTAAGACACATTTGGAGTTCACAGTTACTAGAAAAACTTAGTGATGCAAAAGCTTTTTAGAACATAAATCCTCACTTAATTTGAAGCATTTTTTTTTTAAATGAGAAGCATATGTCTTTAACCATCAGGAACAAAAGCAAAGACTTGCTATTGACAATGCAAAACATGCTCTGAATGAACTAAAAACGGATTTTGTAGGTGGTGAGAGTAGAATATCCTCAGTGGATATAGCATTCTAATCTCACATTGGAAATTGGAACTGTGTGAAGAGCAAAGAAAAAAAAAATCTTTGCCATGAGAACAGATACTAACCATTCACGGATATTTTTCAAGCTGAACTCATGCAGGTTAAATGTACCGTCCTGGTTCATCCCGAGAGTAGTGTGGGAAAAATGAAAATTGATACTGCACAATGGGTCTTTCATGTATTCTAATACATGTGCTTTTTATGGTTTTAAATGCTTTTGCTTACTTTTCTACTCTGGGCAGTACTATATTAATGAATGTATCATACAGAATCAAATTTTGTTCAATCATTTCATAATCATTCATGTAAATGCAAAGGGTATAACTAAACTTTGTAATTCAAGATACAAGCTAGGTATTCTAAGCTTCATATTTATCATTAGCATGAATTGACTCCCAAGTCGAATCATTTCTGCCATATAGAAAACCAACTTTACATATAAATTTAGAACAGATTTCTTTGCATTAATTTTTAGGGAATGCATGTGAATGAGGCTATTATGTATCAAAAAAATTTATGAAAAGAAATATTTAAAAATGACTTTTCTTTACCTATAATCCTGGAATAAAATGAGCCTAGAAATGGATAATGGTTTCCCATGAACGTAAAAAAAAATTAAGTCAAAAAAAAAAACTGATTTTTAGTGGCATGCATGGGGCAGATAGATCACACATCAAAAGGAAAAACTTTTAGATAACACACTTTAAAATATTTTTTAAACATACCATTGAAGCAAGGCTATCATTCCACCGGCACAAACTAAAAATGATGCTGCACGTTTGCCGCAAATTAATCCCGTCTTTAATTTGTTGACACAAAAAAGGAAAAGGCTGCAAAGAAAGGTTTTGGCCATGAATGTAACAAAACCAAAAATATAATTTAATATGCAACTAACAAACATTCAAAAACACATGTTGTACATTTTAAAGTATTTAATATTCTTTCAGCATGATCCCATTTTCAATTGTTTCCTGCTATTTTACAACAGTGAATTTTCGCATTTTTGTTAAAATTGTCTTTTTTTGATTGTAACATTCTGTAGTGATAAATATCCCACAGCAAGTTATTTTAGGTCATTCAAAATTATAAATACCTTCAATAAGATCAGTTTTGCTGCCAGGTTAGGTTTGTTCCAATTATAATCAGAAAACTGCTTTCGGAATTCCAAGAGTTTCACCATTTTTTTTGGCAAAAAAAATCTCTCACTTTTTTAGATTATTCAATTGAGGAGTAAATACTTGCTTTCAGCAATTCAAAAAATTCATTTTTATTTTTAAGAAATTTGATTATTATAAAAGTCTATGATGAGTGAATATTTGACAATCAATATTGCCCTCCTAAGGAAGAAAATGCACCACAGGAAAAAAAAATGTATAAAAAATAAAGGAAAAATAAAAACTTCTGTTAATGAGTATTTTTCTTAATGCTATTATTTGCGCCATTGTACTTTTTTTTCTTTCGTTTTGGCCTATTAATTATTTCAAACATTTTTATTTTGCTATTTAATATGTTTTCAATAATATTATCACTATGTTACACAGCAATGTTTTACTCAGGAGTACAGAATTGGCACATTATGCTTCACTGTTTCAGTTCAAGTTCTTTTGAATAAGTTGCCAAATTAAAAAACTGCATTATGAATTCAATAAAAGTAAATTAGAACTCACACATTTGGCTAGTGATATCTTCCCACCAGTGATTGCATTGATGTCATTGAGATTTAGCTGCAGGTTGTCCTCAACTCTGGACTTGTCAATCAACAGCGCAATCAGAGCTATCATTTTCTCCAACGAGGCTGGCTTGTATTTGTCATCTACAGAGGAAACGACTTCATCATCCTCATCTTCCTCCTCGTCTGATAACACATCCACCTGCAGTGAAAACTTAATCAGTAAACTTATAGCAAGAAAGTAATTCATAGGCTTTTGAATAATCCAGACACTCATTTTTCATTGACAGTGATGAGTAAGCCTGATTAGGCTCTTCGACCTTTATTATCAAGTTCAGGAAAGGTGTGCCTTTTGCATTAGGTTCCATTAACAAAACTGGCTATAACTTGCGGGGGGCATGATCTGCTAGCTCAAACTATTTAAATTGTAAGAGTGAACTCCCTGGTGCTGATTAAATCTGGTCTAAATACAGTCGGACCCCAATTTAACAAACTTCTATTTAACGAATTTCACGTTTTAGCGAATTTTTCTTTTATCCCAACTAAAATGAAGGCAAAAACCCCTATTTACCAAATAATAAACTTCGTATTAACAAATTATTTTAAAAGCTGATTTTTTAAATTTGTTTTGTTAATTTGACTTGGGAAATATTGGATTGTTTTCCAAATGATATATCCATCCAAAGCTGAAAAGACTTTTCTTGGAACTTAAAACTTACTTTTTCAAAGGCTTTAAATGACCTGGAAACTAAAAAAATATTTCATGCAGCAGCATCTATTGCTCAGTACTTTAAAATTTCAAATTAACTAGTGTGTAATAAGTTGCAGAATGCTGAACAAAAAGTGTATACTTTCTAATCATGGATATTTTTGCACAGTTGCTTATTAGGGCTTTTAGATAAGGTAAGTGCAATTTTTTAAAAAAAATTTATGCCTCGATATAAAGAATAACTCCGATTTAACGTATAAAAGTATCGGTCTTGATGAATTTGTTAAATTGTGGTAAAACTGCATTCACTTTTTGCAAATAAATTTAGATTATAATGTTTTTTAGTAAATAGCAACTTACGTAATCAGCCAGTGACTTCTGTCCTAAATAAAAATTGATGATGGTCGACATGGCTTCAACAGCAAGCAGAAAACGGCATTCCTCCTCCCCCATTTTAGCAAACTCCAGCAGGAAGGAGAAGTACTCAGTCAAATGCTTCAAGTGTTGCTTTGCACCATGCTCAATCTACAAAATATAACACTCGTGAAAAATTGCTCACAATAACTCTACAATGTTATCCCCATCCTGAAAGTCTCTTTCATTTATTTCCAACACAACTTATTTGATATTAATTTTGATATAAGGAACATATGACATGTTTCAGCAGAAGTTTTTTTTCTTCAGTTAAATGAAAGAAAAAAGATTATTTGGATAAAATTTAAAATATCAGCATAAAATTAAACTATAACACAATACTTTGTTAGTCATTTTCAATTGGAAGAGGCTGATTTAAAATCAATGATACTCCAGAAAAGTTGGAAAAGAAATGGAATTCAACTATTGATGCAAACATTTAATCAGTAACGATAAAATAAATTACAATATATTAATACAGAAGTCAGAGTTGCATTAATATGATGTATTAATACAGCTTTGTATGTTCACTGAATCCATACAACTATAAGTTAATATCATAGACCTATACCCAACCCTTGGAAAACTAGATCTTGAAAAATTATTGAAAGTATATCAATATATAATAAGTATTTCCTGTAAAGACAACTGAATTGAAGAACAGTATTTTTAATTCCAAATTTGAATAGCACATGTAGTAACTGATTAATATAGTACATGTAGTAACTGAAAATAAGTTGAATTACCAGTGAAATGAGTTTTTTTATGAATCTTGTAACACAAGAAAACTTCCCAATTTCAGTCAGTTTAGTTAAATCTTCTTTACTGATGTCAGAAGATTTCTCCCTGCAAAAGAAAATAAAACAATTATTTTGAGATAGTAAAAAAAGCACACACAATCAAATCTGGCTAAAGCAAAAATGCAGGCAAACAAGAGGGGGGGGGGGGGGCTTCAAATAGTAATTACATCATTCAACCAAATTTAAATTAAAAATATCAATAATTTTTATTTGACTTCAGTCAAGAGTTTTGAATCATTAATTTTTAGTTCCAACCAAATAAGCAAGAGAAAATAATTAGGGTCATTCCACCGTTACGTGTGGGACAAAAAGAGCTTAAATTTCATTAACATTTTGTCCTATCTCTAAATATTTTAACTAAACAGGGGTGAGCAATTTTTTTAATCTTTACATTTGAGACAAAAATACTCCTGACAGTTATATTTTTATTAAACAATTTTGTTACTTAAAATTTTATTTATTTGCATACGTTACGTTCGGGACATCCAAAGTCAACCTGCCGTAACTTGCTTATGAATAAGTTAATATTTTGCTCCATTAATATATTACTGTTTTAAAAAGCAATTATTTTAAAAAGTAATGACAGAATCTTTTGCTTAAGGAATTACTCATTTGTTTTTAATTTGTTAAGCAATAAAACTTTTAACATTACTCTTTTAAATTGCTATTTTTAATGAAATATATGAGGCGTTACGTGCAGGACAAAATTACGGTTTTCTGTGGAATTGCCCATTAGAACTGTTGAAATTAAATAACACCAGTGATAAAATTATGGGCAGGGTGGCTAGGTTCAGGCTAACCGAAGAGCATTTCACAAAATATAAAAAAAAGTCATTTATGGAGTTCTAGTTATAAATACTGTAAGATAATATACAAACTTACGGAATGACTGGCACAGAAAACCTGTCGGGGAAAGGTTGAAGGTACAGGTCACAATGTATGGGCTTTAATTGGTTTATCACATGAATACAAAGTCTTTGAAACAGCTGGAAAAAATATTTTGCTTTATTGATCTTGATATAGTTTACTTTAAAATTACAACTACAAAACAAATGCAATAGAACTTTCTTGTGTTTCAAAACAAAGAGTTGGTTACTAAAGAACTTTTCAATATATTTCATGCGAAAAATTATTTGTTTATCACCTTGTTAACAAATACTCTTTGCGATCTAGTTTATATTTTTAATCACATCTAATTAGCTTATACTTGCATTGTTTAATTCCCCTTTAACTTGAATCCCCCCTTTAGGGGTCAGTTTCACCAACACTAGCCAAATGACCGGAAATATTTGTCAACCACAAGATATGGATGAAGTGGATCATACATTAGAGTACCTTAGCACATAAAATAACTTGAAATTGTAATTGATTTTCTACAATAAAGATCCTGTAACATTTTCTTGGAATATCAAAAAAGAAAGTGCTTGCCCGTGTACAAGTTTTATATACAAAATTTAAACCTACCACTAACCATTTTTGTATTTAGGAAATACATTCATTCGAAAGCACACGCATAGACACGGACCGATTTACACACCTGGGTGCCACGGGCACTGACAAATGTGGTGCCCTCCCCCCCCCCCCCACACACAAAAAATATGATGGTCAGTGTTGGATATTATTTTGATAGAACGAAAACTTCAAAATACTGATTTCATATGAAAAAAGTTAATAATTAAGATGTTTTGCAGAGAAATCATTTAATATAAATCTAAAATAAATTTATGGTTTTCATGTTAAAATTTTTTTTACAGTTGCAGATCGAAAAACTATGATACAAATGGTAAAGATAAATCATAATGTGCTTTCTGTGCATCAATGATTCTTTATATTTTTTTCCTTTGTTATCTTGTAGTAAATTCATCTATAATGTCTTCATAATCAAGTTTTAGGTCAAACTTCCTTCTATTGATAATAGAGCTAATAAAGACAATTTACCATCAGAAATGAAAGTATGCAAAGGACACTTAATTCTCTTCAATAACAAAAATGATAGTTCTCCACAACAATTGGCTAATATGCTTTCATTTAACTTTTAAAAAAAATGTCAAAAAACAAAATTTTTTTGTTCCCTTTAGTTAGATGCCCCGAACACTGGTCACTAAAAAAAAATTTGATGATAGAAATTTGGTGCCCAATTTCCCTTGGTGCCCCGGGCCCCGAATGCCCTGCCGTAAATCAGTCCCTGCACATAGAGACAAAAACTCGTGAAAATGGATTCAGAGACAGTTATAAATGTGATTTTTAGTTGCCTACAAATTCAACATAAATAGGTACAGATGTTAATAAAAAAACTTGAACAAATTTGTTTAAGAAAACTCGAGCCTTGAAATTAACAGTGATCTGCTGATCCGGGACCAAAAAAAAAAAAAAATCTATCAGACCAGTAGAAAATAGATTTTAGTGGTCCATGGGGCTGGTGAAGTTTTATTCCTCTTTTACTTCAAAAAAAATTTTTTACATCATTTTTTGAAACCATTGCATTTACACTTTTATTTGCAATGTTAAGGGGTTTTTTTTGCATCATATTGCTTTCTTCCTAAAATGACAATAAAGATAAGATTTCTTTTGTCTAATTCTTTTACTAATATTGGTGAATAGAAAGATGCCTGCTCTTTCCTTTTTCCCCAGTCCTTCCGACATGTCTATTAAAAAATGCTAATACAATGACTCAATTTGTCGTTAATTTATTTTGTTTTACATATTTCAAACCAGGACATGATAATGGACCACTAACTGTGTGTACGGATCAGTGAAATATTGTAATTATTGGTCCATTAGACCCGTGACATATTTTTCTAAATTTCTACCACAGCAAATGTTGTCTGACAGTGTAAAAGTTTTAATCACAAAGAATTTTATGCATGATCAGAGCTTTTCGTAATTCAAGGTGTTGTGAGCCTCAATTATCTTGGATTTTCAAGACTCTACAACAAATAATAATTTCAATCTTTGAAAAACAAAAATGAAGAATGGCAAATTTCGTTAGTTAGATGTCCTTACCTGACGAACAACTTGGTTTGGACACTTGATTAAAATTTGAACTGCCCACCAACTGTTTTCAGCCATATGATCCAAAAACCACTACAAAATTGTCAAAAAATATTAAAACCATAAACAAACACAAAACAAAAAATAAGAGAAATGCAACAAAATAAGAAACATTTTAAAGAAGTAAACTTGGTTACACAAATAATTTTATAAAACTTCATGGAAAAACCATGGACATAATGCATGTAAACAAAATACAACTACTTCATCAGCAAAAATTCAACAAATATACATTACAGCTAATGCTATAATTTAATGCAATGTAGTACTCAACCTAGATGCCCTATAAAGAACAAGCCCACATTATAAACAACACTAAACACAGCAGGCTAAACCTATAACTAAACGACTTTGACAAATTTAAGTACAAAATGCACACATGTCTGGCACAAAGTCATACATTAGCATAATGAATTTTGAAAATATAAAATGAATTGAAAAAATAAGTAAATAATTAAGGTTGGCAGATTACAGAGTTGAATAAACGTCAAACAGTAACACTAAACATCAAAGTATTTCTGGTACTCTGGTTCCTTTAAAAACAACAGGAGAAAAGAGTCTTCACTCACCTCACAAGCAGCCTGACTTGTGTTAAATTGCTTAGTCAGAAGCTCAATCCACTGTGCAATCGTTGGCTAAAACCACAGAAATTTGGGAATTAATACTATCGAAAAATAAGCATAAAAATAAAAGAAAATAAAGCTAATCGAGGAATACTTACTTTCTCCTTAGCATGTATTAGAGTTTCTAAGACAAATGAGGTCCCGAGTTTGGCCGACAGCAAAGTGATGTCGTTATGACTTGATAATGTTTGAGGTATATGACTACAAATCTGCCACATGAAACTGGAATGGGAGACAGAAACAACCTCATTAGAAAATGATAGGAAGTATGTGGATGAACATGCTAAGTGACATTTTTGAAGAAATAAAAGATTTTTTTTTTTTGGCCCTATGAACATTATGGGATTGTTAATTCAGGAGGAAAAAATCCCTTTGTATCATTTGCATGAGTGAATTACAAATAACAAGTGAACACTGCTTGCTATTTGTAAACATTAATATCCTGCTAGTTTCCATCACAGGAAAAAGGAGAGGGGAAGTACAAAATTCACAAAAATTGAAATAGTAATTAATATAGTGACTGAATATTTGGATATTTGAGTTATATAGTGACTGAAATATCAAGCATTAGGTAGGATATTATAACAATGGGAGTTTGAGAAATTTGAGCAACCGAATTTTCAGTTACCAAGAGCTGGTTGTATTTGCATAAATATAACACATATATATTCACAAAAGTACTTACTCAAAATAAGTATGTTCAAATAAACTTTTGTCTTGTAGGAACTGCATGTTATCCTGCCAAATCCACTGAAAAGAAATATGAATATGTAACTAAAGGATCAGCGAACGCTAATACATATTTATCATGGTTAAATAAGATTAGGAACTGTATAAATCAAATTTCAATGCTTTCTGAGGAACGGCAAGGGCGCCCATATGCAAAATTTTAAGATGGGACTCAAAATTTTTTCCCATGGTTAATTAAGCAGAATATTATCCCCATGGAAATCAATTTTAGTACAGATTAGAGATATTAAAATTTGACATTTTTAATAACTTATTCATTAATGGCTGGAAAAGAAATTTTCATACATTTCTGCAAAGAAAAAAGCACTAAAAGCAAGGAAGTTCTCATTTCTAAGGGGGGGGGGGGCTTGAGTCTCCACTTGCCTCTTTATATGGGCACCCTTGGAGAAGGGGGATAGGAGGATGCTCAGATTATGGAAATATTATAATTTGGGACGAATTTAAGCTTGCAGCATCTATAAGTTTATTGAATATACACCTTCCCACCGCAATCTAATTTTCAAAGGTTTTTAACAGACTTATTTACATTTTAACTTATTAACATTTATCACCATGTTTAACTTTCAAAATTTCATAATGCAAGTTAAAATCACAGCAAAAAGAGCATCATAATATGCTTGATCAGTTGTTTTTATGCCCCTTGATGACATCAGTGTAAGTATCACTAAGCCATAGAGCAATGAAAATATGAATACAGGATTTTTCTCATTAGCTGTCCATATTATTAAGTTTACAATCTACTTATTAAAAAGTTACTCTGTTCATGGAAATCTAAGTAACACCAAACATAAAAACAATTCAGTGTTATCTTTAATTTTAAAACATGCATCTTCCTGCCAGCATCCTGAATCAGTCCCAGTGCTTTAAATATATCTCTGGGGGCTGTTAAGCCAACTTAAATCTGTAGCAGCCTAATCTATCCTCACCTCCACAATCTAGCCACAGTACTGAAGATCAGTGATGTTTCCCCATCATTTTCTCTGAGGGTATACTCCCAGTAATCCACTACGCACAATATGTGTACGCGTTCATTTACATAATATGTCATTATATGAAAATTTTTGAAGCTTGAGGGTATATGCTATATGTCTAAAAAATGTTTGAGAGTATACAGTGTATATGGAGTATACCCTATCGTAACACCACCTGCTGAAGATAAAGGAAAGTCTCCAGTAACTTGCATCCATGGTAACTGCTAATGAACAATCGTAGGACATTCGGAACCACAGTTGTCAAGAGCGGGTTCAAATGTCTGCACACACAGTACAAATTTGAGTACTGGAACTAACTGGGAACAAAAGCAATCGGGAGAGTCGAAAATCTCGATAATCTAGGTAAAATGGGTAATAAGTAAAACAAATTATTAAATAAGCAGATTTACCTTTTATTACAACAACAAGCAATGCTTTGTAGCTAAATTATACGGAACTAAGACCTTACAAAAACATTAAAATAATTTTCATGTCATTTGATAACAAAGAATTGGTCCACTGCCTACTGTTTCAAACACCTGTGGTAATTGAATAAAACGGTTAAAGGGCCAAACAAATGTTTTATTGTAAATGGCCAGGGGTGCCCACCTGGGGGGGGGGATCATGACGCGGACTGCGCCATTGAAATTTTTAGGGAGTGCTGTTTTAAGGAGTATTTTAACCTTTGGAGGGGCTTGTTTTTGGGAAGGGGGGTCTTTGCGATATTTAAGGGGGTGCACCCTTGCTCTTTTGGAGGGGGCTCTCATTAGAATACTATAATTTATTGTACAAACTTTACAGGAGCTCTTAATTGCAATAAAAAATTGCATATTTATAGTGATGTGTTTCCTAGCATTATATTAAATCGTTATTTATAAGAATATAATTCTTTCTATGCTGTTAAATTTGATCCAGATGATCCGGAGAACCCAAAGAATGAAAGCAGGATAAACGAGGTTCTACAGTGTACTCAGTGAATATTTTGTGGTGGCAGATCTAGGACCTGGAATCCTACGATTTTTTCGGAAGCGTAAAAACATTTGATTTAGCAATTTCTTTCAAAACTCATTTTGAAAACTGATCTTTTGGCTCAAAAAATTTATAAAGAAAAAGAGAGCCTTTTGTTAGAGGATGTGTGTGTGTACGTGAAAATATCATGTTTGTGGAAGCTTTGGCTGAAACTAACCTAGATTTAATTCAAACAAAAATACCAATTGGGGGTGTAAACTAAATATGGTAAATGTTTCTGATAAACCAACTGCCTGTTATATTTACTTCTGCTATTACTCTTTATTAAATTGCGATTTCTTTGTGTTCAAAAGAGCTGCTGGCAGCCCTTCTGAATGTTAAAAAAACCCTACAAGGAATAACAATAAACATTTGATTATAATTTAATAACTGCCTTCATTATTTTTTATCAGCACACCGATGAAATAGTAGATCCAGTACTTGACGCACTCTGATCCTAAGAAAACAGCTTTGGTAACCAATAGATCACAAAGAAGGACCGTAATAATAATAATTGAATCGGTATATTCAGTAAATTACACCAATAGGCAGGGCTAAAGCAGAAATACATGAAATACACCGCCAGCTCGGTCATTTCCAGCCGAGGACTGCAATTTTGTGCTTATTAGCACTCATCAGCCTGGCATAGGAAAGTGACCAAGCTGGAGATGGAAAACCTCTTAAGGAAGCCAAGAGTGCCAAACAAACTGGTAGCTAATATAGAATTAGCGCCTGCGCTAATTCTAAACTACAGTCCTCGGCTGGAAATGACCGAGCTGGCGGTGTATTTCATGAACTGAATCGGTAGTTTGAAGAAGGGAACAAGCGCTAAAATATGAAAAATTGAATTTTAGTGGTAAAAAATTATTTGAACCTTCAAAAAAAAAATTTTACCACTAAAATTAAAATTTTCATATTTTGGCGCTTGTTCCCTTCTTCAAACTACCGATTCAGTTGAAAACAAGCTCTGGATAATGATTTCTAATTTTTTAAAGAAAAATGAAACGTACCTCTGCCAATTCTGAAGAGAGTTCAATCAGAGGAGCCAGATCTTGAACACTTTCAGAAGTTTTTGCAGTAGTATGAGATGACAGATTCTTGTTGGTTTTTGAACCCAATCTTTCATAAAAAAGCATGTATGCACTGTTGGTCTAAAATAAATGTTCAAAAAAAGTGTTCTCTTTAGAAAACATTTAGGCTGAAGAGCATATTTAATGCCTTAAAATTCACAGATAGATTAAGATTTTTTAATTAAAAAAAAAAAAGTAAATAAGTGAAATTAGATGACATTAAAAGTTTTGTAGCAGCTACACAGCTGCTTTCTTGCTTTTCTAACAAGACGCTTACATTCAAAACATTACTAACAGACACTAAAAAAGAAGACATTTATAGCGTAACAACACTCCCTCATTGAAAAATGTTTACTAAAAATTTTCCAGGCTAAATGTGCCCAAAACAGCATTACAGTTAACATTTAGATTTAAATTATATTATACACAATACATTCAAAGTTGAGAAAAACATGTAATCATATATGTGACAAGTTTAACATTTTCACAAACACAGAGTGCAGGTACTGACTGCAGCTAAAAAAATATATATTATATATTTTTAAGTTCTTGTGTTACAGATCTGATTACCAGCTTCAAAAAAATTACACATGGTCATGCAAACAGAAAAGTTTCAAGAAAAATGAGTTCAAAACACCCAACGTTTTCAATAAAATATAATTTTTTCTTCTAATATACAATAGAACTGCTTTAAAACTCAAGCAGTGTAACAAAAGTAAGAACAGAGTAAATGAAACAAAACGTATCAAAAAAGATGCTCACCTTCTCAAAAGAAAAATCCATAAATTTGTCAGTCACAGAATCATAGGTTTTACTCTGAAAATATGAATATAAGGATATTTTAAAACGGCATTGGTTTTCAGAATAAAAATGACACTTTGAAAAATAGAAAAACTTAGTATATTAAATCCTAACATTTTAGCAGAACAAAACTGGGTTAATGCTCAACAACCTGGTACTCTCTCCTAGGTTAAAGTGTTTTTCTGGAAATCATGTAAATAAAAGTAATAGTTTCATTTTTGGCATAAACAAACTATTAAGCATTGCAATATTGGAACTTTAATATTTGCTCTTTATTGCTTCTGACAGTAAGTCACTGGGCGAGTCCTAATTTCACATGGAAATACAGTCGGACTCGAATTTAACGAATTCGGCGGGACCAAAACTTTGATATGTTAAATCAGGGTTATTCCTAATGTCAGGGTGTGAAAATTTTTTTAAAAAACTACACTTATCTAAAACTCCAAAAAAGGAACGGCGCAAAAATATCCATAATTAGAAAGTATACACTTTTTATTCAACATTCCGTGACTGATTACACACTAATGTGAAATTGTGAACTACTAAATAATAGATGTTTGACAATTTCCTTGATGCTCAAAATAGTTCTGTTTTGACTTTATGAAGAGAAGAAAATACTGTGTCATTTGCAGCTTGCTGCATAAGATATGTTTTTAGTTTCCAAGCCATGTAAAGCATTTGAAAAAGGAGTGGGAGTTTCATTATTGCTTTCTGCATCAGAATCAATATTCGTTAGTTGCCCCCCCCCCCCCCCGCCTGTTAAAAACTGCTGATTCCAAGAAAAGTCTTTTCCTATTTCAGACAATATGGATGTAACATTTGGAAAACAATCCATTATTTTCCAACTCAAATTTACAAAAAAAAAAAAAAAAAAAAAAATTGGCTGTGAAAATAATTTATTAATTCGAGGTTTATTATTCAGTAAATAGGGGTTTTTGCCTTCATTTTAGTCGGGGAAAGAGAAAAATTCGCAAAATGGCGAAATTTGTTAGACAGAGGTTTGTTAAATCGGGGTCTGACTATATGTACATTGTACAAACCAGTGTTTTCTTCAAAATACTGGTTTTGATGTGGTGGGTAAAGACCATTACATTCTTATGCAGTAGTTTATGAGACAAAAGAATGTTTTTCCAGGCCTGTTTTCACAATTTTACAGGCTTTGTTCAATATTAGTAATTTTTCCTAACTTATACACAACTTTTTTATCAAAATAAAATCTATTGACAATTTCATGCTTTCCATGTTTTCCCTGACTTGTGGGAACCCTGAATAATTATGATTCTTGAAAGTACATGTAAATTTTCTCAGAAAAGTACAGTTGCTTAAAAGTTTAAAATTTTGCAGGCTGTACAAGTTTGATGTGAAAGAATCAAACAAATGTATGTTTCGAATATTAATGCACAAAAAATTTAGAAACATTGTGTTACATATTTTCGGCATCCTATCATACATTATAAACAATAAAAATGCTAGAGAAATCTTGTTGAATATGATTTTTTAAAAAAACAGAGTTTATAAAAAAATTAAGCCTTACCGTCATTTCTCCGCCAAAACATTCTGCTGCAATGTGAGAAGGATCGAAAGGTTTCACTTCAGAATCATTAAACAGGAACCTAGTAAGAAGAAATAAAATATAAATTCTTAATATTTATACCAAACAGCACTAGGACTAACTAATAACATAACTGAATAAGAGAACTTATACATGGAATAGCAAATTTACATTAACAAGAGCTTAGCTAAAATGCTGTATGTTTAATGTAATAATTCCTAAATGTGATGAACTTAGGAAGAATACTTCAGTATTGTAACATTCAGTTAGAACCAATTAAAACAGTTTATTTTGAATAACAGCAAACTTTTCTCTATTTCACTAAACCTAAAAGCCCCCAGCCAAAAGAGTATCATGCATTGCCTCTTGGCACGTAGAGGAGTGATGAAAATATACTACATGATGCAGTAATTAAAATAAAGTTTGATTACAGTAACTTACAAAGGAACCCTCAACATGGCTAGTTTCAACCAGAATTGGGTGAAAACATTCATTAATTAATAAGTGATGTTTGTAGGGGAAGAGTTGGTACGGTGAGACAAAAATTAAATTACATTTTTATTATTGAACTAGCGGTACCAGCACGGCTTTTCCCATAGTAGAAAATTTAAAGGTCATTTGGTTCGCCTGTACATTTACAAATACTGGATGTTGAATTTCGTGCCAATTTGCTATGTTCATTTGCTCGCCCATGTTACGGTTCCACGTTATGATAATTTGGTAATTGACTCGTTAATGTTATGATAATTTGCTCGGTAAAATTTTCTTACAAGTGGAATAGAAAAAGAACAAAATCGAATTTTACGAAAAATTGCTTTGAGGTGCGCACCCTTATGCTACAAACTGATTCTGCGCCAAATTTCACGAAAATCAGCCGAACGGTCTATTGCAAGTCACAGACCTCCCAACAGATATCTGGACAGAGATCCAGACATTCAGCTTTATTTTTAGAAAAGATAACACAAAAATCAGTTTCTTTCTAATGGTACAATATTTGCCAATGTAATAAGTATTATAAAAATGGATCTAGAAAAAAACTATAAGCTCACAGAAATGAAAAATAAAATAAAAACAAAATGCAATTTTGTCTTATTGTTCTTCCAGTAAGACAGCATATTATTTTGCCTACAAAAATATGAATGATTGTTGTCGTTTGGTTTTGGTATTGGTTATTGCCTTTGATAAGATACATTTAATGTTCCTTGACATCCAGTAGTAACAACTTGTCTACGAAAAAGAGTCAAAATTCTCAGAAACTTTTATCAGTAACTCATAAATGTTAATTTCATATCCATTGAAGCACTAATGCTGTAAAGTTTTCTAGTATACAAAATTCAATATGTGTTTTCTTTGCTGTAAAATCTATAAGAACAAAATCAGTTTTTCAATTTTTCTGTAGCCTCCAACTGGAACTAAATGAGCTGAATTTCATCAGAATTTTAGAAGTCTCCATCTGATGAGTTGTCCAAAACAAAAAAGATATACCTCCTCTAGTTCCAATATTTTCATTTAAATATCACATCTTAAGATAGCACAAATTGTTATGTTCCAGAATATCGGCACCATTCATTCAATTCAAGTGATGCTCAATTGTGATGAACCTAGAAACTTGTTTACTAGCTGAAACTAAATCAACAGATGCTTTTTCAATTTGCTTTCACACCTTTCCTTGTTAGTTCACTAAGTCACTGATTTGGTTACAGAAAAAAGTAATTCATAACGAAGAAACTCACCATTTGTCTTTACCAGGTTGATTTCTCTCCCGTATGAAGCTGTAGTAATGACCTCCCTCTGCATTACCCGTATGAACAGTGACGCCAATCAATTCATACTCGTACCCTTCCTCCTCAGAAACTGGGCCACCCGAGTCTTCATTGTCTGCATGAAAAATAGGTACATATCAGTTTTCTTTTCAAAGAAGGATATATTGAAAAGTAACAAGGCCCATAGAGCAAAACTTAACCAATTTGTACAAAAGTTATAAGATTAATTTCTCAACAAAGACTTTTCAACTCTCACTGCAGATTATTAAAACCTTTTCTGGAAAAAGTAGCATTTTCTACATAAACTTCGAGCAGAAAAGACTGACATCTATTCGCCTCAGAGCAACAGTAAGATATCTTAGCATTATTTCTGAGATTAGATATCTTACTGTTGCTCTGAGGCAACGATATGACAACTGCAATCATTATAAACAGTGAAATATCTTTTTCTACGATTTTTTGGGGAATTCATTTTTTTCATTATATATTAATTATCTTGCTTCAGTGGTGGATTGATGATCGTCAGAGGGAACATTCTGTATCTTACAGCTTTTACTATAAATACTATTGTAGCTGGAAGGGATTACTTTTCCTAGAACATTAGCAACACTGGTATTACAAGTTTTGTTAAACAATCACAATTTATCATATGTTTTCCATGTGACAAGCTTATACTGCATTTAATGAAGATTTTATTTGGAGAAATTGATAGGTTGGCATAAAAGCAAAGCTTTGAAATATCAAAATTAAATGAATTGAAAAGTTAATAAAGAGAAAAACGTAAGAAAACATGTTAAAAAATTGCACAACTGTAGCACTTACCAATGTGTTGTTTTGGCATAAGATTTTTCTCCATGTAATTTGACATATCGAGCTGCATTGGAAACGAGAAGTGTGTGTTTACTTTTTCCTTGGTATTTGTAACAAAGCTGAAGGTGTAGCGCATCATATTAAAGCATAAAATTTTAGGCAACTTTTTTAAACAAGCCCTGTAAATAAAAAACAACACATAAATCATAATTAAAGAGGAAAAGAGATTTTGATACAAACTAAAATAAAACTATATATTAAAATAAAACAAAATTTCCTGCTTTTAGTGTATGAGAATGAATTGGGTCTAACAGATCTGTAAATTTATTTGTAAGTGTCTTGAAAATTGCTAGAAAATGCTTATCATGAAAATGGAAGTTTATAAATAAAAATGTTAACAAATTGAAGCATTGTTTCATTTTGATGCAAATAGAACACACATTCCATTTTTGTACGCATCAGAAATTTAACATTAAAATTTAGATCACTTTTATATGAATATGAAAATAGCTCCTACAATAACAACTTGTTATGTATTATGCAGTTTTGTTTGTTTTAAATCGTGTGAAGAAATAATTTTCAAGATAGCGCATCTCGTCAAAGAAAAAACACACAACTCAAAAAAGCAGGATATGAGAAGATCCAACGTTTTACGCAACACTAGTGTTAAGTGATTTAGTCTCAAATATTACAATATGCATGAAAATTTTATTATATGATTTTTAATGGTTAGTTTTTGTTGTATAAAGTAAAAATGCAGACTTAGAGTTCAAAATTTTTCTTTAAATTGTGAAATTTTAAAGATGTGCCACAATTGATTATATCGTTTTTACACCACCACGTACCAGGCATGTGAGCTAAATTTGCGAGTTTTAAGGTAAGAAAGAGCATTATTTTAAATCGATAGTTAGAATGTTTTTCCAAAATTTTGAGTTGTGTTTCTTTTTTTTCATGGATGAGATATAAATATTACAAAATAAAAATAATTAATAAATGTTGGTTGATTAAAAATTAAATGATAATTTACTTGGCAACTCTGATGATAGTTTATAGTGCAGAATAATTCAAAAAAAAAAAAGCACCATAACAATACCTTTTTTCTGCCCGAACTTTTTTGCCACACTGGGAACAAGTGTACATGTTATCACCTTCAAGGGTATCTTTAACAGTTATTTCATCAATTGAATCCTGCAATCAAAATTGAACAGTAAGTAATGTTTCTATTAATTTCATAACTTAATAATAGTTAACAGAAACAAGAAAATTTGATTTCAAATAAAAACATATTTTGTGCTTTGTCATCAACAAAAAATAATATATTGAATGATGCATGTATTAAAAATAACTTACAAATAAATTTCTCATGTCAGCCACCTGGCAACGTAGCGTATAAAATTCTTCTAAAGTTCTACTAATATGAGGACAGTCCTGTAAAAATTAAGATAAAAAATTTGTTTGAAAAAAATTCGTTATAAAAAATATATATTAGTACATTAATATGTTGCCAAAATATCAAGTCAATTCTTAAAATTTCAAAAGATTAAAGACAAAACACAGCAAAATAATTTTTTAAATTATCACTTTATTTCGAGATGTAATGAATTTCTCCCCTAGCTCTTTGTTTCCCTAGGGAGATCATAAGTGCATGGGCACATATGAGGAGCCCCCACTGATAATGGGTGTGATTGAGTTGAAAATGTACTCATGTAGTTCCCTTAGTTCCTAATTAAATATTATTTTTGAAATTAAGAGAAAGGCGGAAAAAATGTACCAAATTTTGTGGCATTGTCCTTTGCCACTATTGGAGCTCAGTGAAAATGTGTTTTTCATAAATGAAATAGCTAAAACCGTAGATGCCCATATGGGGGGGGGACAAATAAAAGCTCAAGCCCCCCCCCCCCACCTAGAAATTGGAACTTCCTTGCTTTTAATACTTTTTTTTTTTTTTTTTACAAAAATGAAAAAACATTTCTTTTCCTGCCATTAATGAATGAGTTATTTAAAATGTTCAATTTTAATAACTCTTATCTGCACTGAAATTGGTTTACATGAGGAAAATGTACTGCTAAACCATGGGGAAAATATCTTACCCCCCCCCCTTGAAATTTTGCATATGGTCGCCCATGGCTAAAATGCTGTGATTCTATTTGTAAGGAATATATGCACCGTTTCTAGCTGAAAGATATTCAACTAGGGTATGTATTTCAATGATTTTTTTCTAGTAAGAAGGGGGGGGGGAATTTGTGTGTTGTGATAATTACACATATTTCAATTGAATTCTTTTTCTTCAGATGAAACATAGATTTTTATTTTGTTTTAATTGCACTAAATATTTCAATTAAATATTTATTCACTGGGTAGGGGGATTTTCACTTTATTCCAGCTGAGCAATCAAGATATTATCGTCACTTTACCCATTGCTTGACCTTTGTCATAATCTATTGTCTTTGCGATTGGCAAATAGAGAGTCATGCAATCCTTTGCTGCACGGCCAGTGAAATTCGCTTGAATTAAATATTATTCACTCTTGTAAGTATAAATATAGTGATTATTTTTATTGTGTGTGTGTGTGTTTTTATGTGCATTTTAATAATTTTATAATATGAATCTCGACTGCATAATATCTTTTACTTATTTCTTTTTTCTTACTGCCAATTCTTTTCAGTTTGGGGAGTTGCAAGTTATTATTTAATTACTAAACTTTAAACACTTAGCTACAGTGGTTTTTAATGATTTTAAAGTGTATTTAAATTGTATGCCTTTTTTTCCCTCCATGAAGAGAAGAGTTTTGATGGACAGTTGTCGCCACTAGGTCAGGATTATATATTATTACTTCAGGGAATATGCTTAGAGTTTCGGTAAAATTATGTGTACACATTTTAATTAACGAAACAGAACCTTTTGTTTTACTTTGGAGTAAAAAGAGGAAATTTACATACACTGTAGAATTTTTTTTTTTTTTTTAAATCTTATAGCACGAGCACAGTTGTATGGATACAGTTATTATTTTATAAAATTTAAAAACAAAGCTTTTTTTTAATGTATTAAACTATAAAAAGGTTAATAAAGAAATTAAACCTTTCAATGTTGCCAATGCAATTAGCTTCAGTTCAATACATCAATTTTAATATTTTATGATGAAAAAATCTTATATTGAAAGTAGAAAATGAGTCAAATACTTACTAACGAAACAACATTATTGGAGACAACACCACAAAACAACGTTTTTACCAATTCTTTCTGAAACAAAAATGTAAAAAAAAAACGTTAATATTCAAATTGTTTTTCAAATAAAACTGCATAGTTTTATCCTTTGTAAAAAAGCAAGGAAAATGCTAAGAAAAAAATATTTTGTCATCATAATGATGCCTTACCACAACACACACATTATCATTCTAAGAATTAGATGTTAAGAATAAGAATCTTTGAAATTCATGCTTCAATCAAATAAACTAGTGGTCACTTACTGGTCGATACTCGACCACAATTCTAACAAATAATATTAGTTTTAAAATTATTGAGGTTCTTTAATCAAAGAGTATGCATCTATAATCGTTGATCTTGCCACATATGTCCATTTTGCATAGACGTTTTCTATTCAACCTATATATTTTATCTGTATAATTATTTATACTTTATCCTTAAATGTACGACAATGACTCTCAATGTAGAAAAAAAAAGAACAAAAAATATAGATAATTTATGCACTTTGTTGAAAGCTTTACAGCGGAGCAAAATGGCTGAAACGATGTGCACCTGCCGACCTATTTCTCTCAGCAGAAAAATTTTAAGTTATATGCAAGTGAAGTGCAACTATGACATTAGCACGATAGCTATTAAACATCATGGTTAATAAAAATTGTATTAGTTTCATATGTAACAGAAGCTACAGCCACACAATCAGCGAAATCAAAATATGCTACTGAAAAAAAATAGGGCAAAAAAAATAACTTTAAAAAAATGTCAAAACAGTTTGCAAATTTTGAAAATTTTCTGTAAACAGCGTCTGTGTGTTCCTTTATTTTCCTGGGTCTGAATGTACCACCAAATACTTTTTATTGGCACCAATTTATATGTTTCTCAGTTCACTAAGCATTCTTCAAGTACAGTCGTCCCTCGCTACTTCGCGCTTCGACTTTTGCAACTTCACTACATCGCGAAATTTTCGTTTTTTTTTTTTTTTTTTTTTCAAATATAGTAATTAGCTTCTTTTATGCACTCGTGTAAACTTTTTCCTACAAAAGAATAACGAAGTATGTCTTCCAAGTAAGGTAAGCTTTTCTGAGGGGCTGTATAGTTATGCTAGTTGAGGAAGTGCTGGTATAAAATCGCTGAAGAAAGTGTAGGAATCGCTATTTCCATTTTAACCGTTAAACACTATAACTGGAAAGTATAAATCACTAGAGGATAAATACATTTGTAAATGGTGTTCAAAAGTGTACTAGCTTTTTAAGTTGTATGTGCAATATCTTTAATGAGGATAAATGTAGAAGAACAGGGCACATACGGTCACTAAAACTGGCAATTAATTCGTCATCGAACAAGTTAAGCTATTTTCACAGATTAGTAGTAGTGTGTAAGAACTGCATCTGTGTATGTAGCTTTATTTCCCAATAAATAACTATGTGATATCCATTACGTCTGATATATCTCATTTTTTCATATTTTGTGTAATATATTAAGTAATGCAAATGTAATGGTGGCTTAGGGTGCTGTTTCATATCTAGGGGGCTCTAACTATGTTAAAAATCTATTTAAATTGCCCTAAGTAAGCTAATGCTCTCTAGTTAGGAAAATATTTGGTTTATAAATACAGAAGCGTACTTCGCGGAAATTCAGCTATCGTGGTAAAGCCTGGAACGAATTAACCACAATAAACGAGGGTTGACTATAGATTGAAAAGATAGAATATCATGTAGAAGTACATAAAAGCAATTCCCAGCTTATTAATAAGCAAAAATGTCTAACTTCTAAGTTACAACAGTTTTAAAGAATTACAAACACATTTATGAGAAAAGAAATCGCATACAAAGATAAAAATTCAATAAGCAGGGAGATATATGTTGTAAAATATTACTGTTAACGGTACATAATTAACTGAGCCCATTCAATAAATCCGTACAGCAAAATTGTATCAGTAAGAAAAATAGACTTACAAGCTCTGGAGTCATTTCTTCTAATTTACTGATAAGATTGGTGAAAAATTCAGCCATGTCCTTTTGCTCACCAGTGTTCAATAACTGGTGATCCATCGTGTATACTTTGCAGAAGCTCCGAGGGTTGTAAGCCTTACGCTCACTTTCCTTTAGGAAAAAAAGTGCAAATTTAGTAAAATCACCAACATTACAATTTATAGCATGTTACATTTAAACTGAAGATGCTTGAGATCAATTTGACTACAATTTTTCGGAAAACTGAGCTTTAGATTTTTAAACTTCACTTTAAAAAAAAATTAAATTATGAATGACATTGCAGTTGAATAACAGTTTGTATGCATCCAAATTAAAAAAGAAAATTAATGACAATAAATTTAAAACTGCCCTTAAAACCACCTTAACCTTTTAAGGATCAATATGGGAGATATGTCATGGCCTCAGAGCAACAGTAGGATATCTTAGTGTTATTTCTGGAATTAGATATCTTACCTCTATGTTCATTCAATAAATGATTGAATACAAGTAATTTATATTTTTCCCGCTGAGGAATCAGAATTACAATAGCAAAAAAAAAAGAAGTTATTGAAATATATTCTGTTTTCGATTTTACTTTCGATAACGAGCTTCCTGGTCATTGGATTGGACAAATGTCTGATAATGACAATCTCATTCTTCAGTGATCTCACACTCTCTAAACCTAACTCCATGACAATTTTTTATGGGGTTACATCAAAGATCATGTGTTTATGTTACCAATGTCAGGTGGATTATGAGATTTATGCCAAAGGTTTAGGTCATTAATTCAAAATTTTCTTAAATGTCAGTAGTTTAATAACTTTTTTTTTTTTTTTTGAAATTTAAACAGAACATTGCTGTAAAACAACTTATAACATGAAATAACAATACCCTTAATTAGTCAGTTTATGTAAAATATATTATTTACAATTATTCATGCTTCCTTCTTTGGAATTCAAGTAGCTAAAACCAGGGGGGGGGGACATTTATTGATCTAGAATTTTGGTAAATTTATAAACAAAATATTTTACTCGAAAAGTTTCTTTTTAACTGAAAGAAAAAAAAACTACTATAGTTAGCAGGTTGAAATACACAACTCAAGTGCACTGAAAAAAAATTAACATATTTATACAGCGCAAAGAGACAAAGTTTATTTTAAATCATCAGATCTCATAGGGTCATTCCGTGTCAGATCATCACACGGTTTAGGACGGACCGTCACAGAACTGGATGAAACTTGGTACATGAAGAGATTTAGCCCAGTTATGAATGAAAATGCTAAAAAAAAAAATTTCTTTCACCTCATTCAAAAGTTATTAAATATTAATTATTCAAATTTTCATCAAAAAATGCTACACTTTGAGACGGTTAAATCTCATTTTCTCAGAAACTATAACAGATACAAGCTTGAAATTGGTCTTGTTTTGAAGCTCTTTTAATGTGCTTTAATTTGATGTGCAACTTGATAAAATCAAAAAATAATAATTTTAAAATTTAATTAAATTAAATTTTAATTTCTTAAAAATGGACAATTTTAAAATTTTGAAAAAATTCACAAAATTACTTTGTGTTATCCTCTAGCATATTACCAAGTTTCATAATGGGATCTTAATGGGATCAGATGATACAGGGAGGACAAGCTTTACATAGAAATGAAGTAAGACAAGGCTTGAATGCTGACTGAAGATAGTTTCAACAGGAATTGTGTATTACAGAACAAGAAAGTATTATAAACATCAGAAAGAATCCCTCTATCCCCCCCCCCCCCCTTTTTGTGGAAGGATCATTTTGCAATCCCAAATATACCCCCCCCCCCCTTCCCTCTCCTAAAAATTTTCAGATCATCTTCATCCCTTCTCTCCCCCCCGCCCCCCAAATAAATAAATAAATATGAACATTTTATGCTCTATTTGGCAAGCATTTCTAGAGGTTTGGTTTCCCTCTTCATGTGCTGGTTTTCTTTTCTAAAAAAAGACAAGAAGAAGAAACGAAAACACTATGACTTAAACAAAACAAAAAAAAAAAAAAAAAAGGATCTTGCAAAAAAAAAAAATAGTTTCAGTTTTATTCCTTCCAAAAGTCTAGACGCCTTTTGATGCAAGGGCACTTTTCTTTTTGTTCAGTTTATATGTGTTACAAAAGAAGTTCATGTGAGTGTACTGCTTTTGATTATTTTTGGAAGGGGTTTTGGTAACTTAAGGTGCAAAATCCTTTCTTTCAAAAAAATATTGTCGCCCCCATGCCATAAAATTATGACAGGCTTTTATCAATTCATTTCTCCCTTTTCTTTAATATTAATAGTAACTATTATTTACTTATTTATTTTGTGTACTCTAAAATTAATATTGCTACAAACAATTATTTTGGCAAATTTTACAAAAAGAAAATTTGATTATAACCTCCTCCCCCCCTTTTTTGGAATTATACAAATACAAATGTGACGACCAGCAACAGGCTCTGGGCCCAGCTAGGCTGGTCCTAGTCAATTAATTAGTCCCCAATGAAGATCAATGGCCCTCTTAAAGCTATCCACTCCCTTGCTCATTACCGCCTCTTCCGGTAAGCTATTCCAAGTGCCCACGACCCTGCTAAAGTAGTAGTTTTTCCTGATTTCCAAGTTAGCCTGAGATTTAAATAGCTTAAAACAATGACCCCTTGTTCTGCTTTTCCCGCAAAAATTTAATCCATTTACATCTTTCATTTTGATAAATTTAAATAACTGAATCATGTCCCCTCTGACTCTCCTTTGCTCCAGGCTGTACATGTTAAGCCTATTAAGTCTGGTATCATAATCTAAATCTGAGAGTCCCCTTACTAATTTAGTTACCCTTCTTTGAACCCTTTCCAATACAAAAATATCTTTCTTCAGATAAGGCGACCAAAACTGAACAGCATACTCCAAATGAGGTCTTACTAAACTCCTATATAAAGGCAGAAGAACTTTCTTAGATTTGTTTGAAATAGATCTATTGATGAACCCAAGCATTTTGTTGGCTTTGTTACTAGCAATACTGCACTGTTGGTAAGTTATCTTTTGAAACTAAGGGGGGGGGGGGGTGCTTTTGAGATTTTATGGTACTGCTGACTGAACTCCACAAGCAAAAACATGAAACATGTTGAAAAATTGGTCAATCCCAAACCAGTGACAGGTGGAGAAAAAAGCAGTGAGGCAGAACGAACCATTGGATCTCATTCTCAATAGCCACCCCCCCCAGTCTGTTTCATTTTGTTAGCAAAGGGGGTGAAAAGGGTAGCTTACTGTTTCAGATCTGAATTTGTAGTGGATTATTTTAAGTTCACATCCCCAGAGAAAATATTTTCTTTTTTTTTCCCTTTCTTCCTTTCCTTTTTTAAAATTTTATTTCTTTTTAATTTATTTTTCTCAATAAAATGAGATTTAGATGATTAATATTTTTATTAACGAGTTATTTTTCAGGAACAAATCGTACTAAGAAAAACTTCATTTCTAGTAGACAGTTCTGCATAAAAAAAGTGAACATGTATGAAGCATATTTATTTATTTATTTATTTTTTTGCACATAAAATAATAACTATTCAGCACAATAACCTATATTTTGGCAGATATGTGAAACTTGTCCTTCCTGTATCCACTGATCCCATTAAGATCCCAATATGAAACTTGGTGAGATGTGAGAGGATAACACAAAGTAATTTTGTGATTTTTTTCAAAATTTTAAAATTGTCCGTTTTTGAGAAATTTAAATTTTAAAATTTATTTAAATTTAATTTTAAATTAAAAAATTTTGAATTTCATTAAGTTGCATATCAAATTGAAGCAGATTAAAAGAGCTTTAAAACAAGACCAATATCAGGCTTGTATCTTTTATAGTTTCTGAGAAAACAAGGATTAACTGTCTCAAAGTGTAGCATTTTTTAACAAAAATTTGAATAATCAATAATTAATAACTGCTAAATGAGGAGAAAGAAAAAATTTTTTTTAGCGTTTTCATTCATAACTAGGTTAAATCTCTTGATGTACCAAGTTTCATCCAGATCTGTGACGGTGCGTCCTAAAATTGCTCCAAATTGTGTTGATTTGACGTGGAATGACTCCATAGTAGATAACAGACGGGAAAAAAAGACTAAATAAGAAAAGTACAGTATTGAAATAAGAAAACAAGGCACTTCTGTTTCGAAATATAAAGTTATACTCACCAATAAGTAGGCAAACATTCTCTGTAGTTCTCGTAAGGTATTTTCATGCTTACAGTTTTCATCAATCTGAAATACCATTGATCTCGTAAATACAAAATGACCATAAGTCACGAATGTTTGCATTAGTTGTTATTTGCAACAACCACGAATGAACGAAATCAAAATCAAATTTTAAAATGTTACATATTACAAAAATTACTACTTCAAATTACATTGAGAATATTTCAACTTCTTAAATTTAGCATTTTTTGGATATTCATTCATGTTTAGTTTCTTTATGCCTATTATATTTCACCACTAGCATTTCTCAACACAAAAAGCTCTGTGCCATTTTATAAAGTATACTGTCATTTCCTGGACACATTTCATATAGAATTCAACTATATAGTGCCTTTAGGACATAACTAGGTGTTATAAGACTGTTTGAATTGACTGAAATACTTCCAATTGAATTCTTGCACTATCATCATCATCAAGTTTCCTAGATATGGTCCAAATTCTCACCTGCTGTACGTATTCACTTTCAACGCACACTGCACCTTTAAAATTGATTTACTTTTCATTGAAGTTCAATTTTACTCACATTTAATAGGTATGATATCACTTACTTTCATATCCAAACTAAATAGAAGTAAAAATACTAATAAATAATCTAAAAGGTGAGCCTTACACCAAGATTAATCAACTCAAAACAATAAGTTCAACAAACATGCATTTTTAAGAAATAAACATCGATTGCTCACCAATTATTAAGCTTTGAAAACTCAAGAGAAATTAAACAAGAATCCCCAAGAGCATGACAAGGACTTATACAAGGGAGGGGCGATGGAAACGATTGCCTCCTTCTTGAGCCAAGATGCAGGAATTTCATCAGGTATATTTTGATATTAAAGTTCTCAATTTTACATAACCTTCGAGGGTTTAAGGAAAAAGAGAGATCTTCCTCAGAATTCTTATGGAATTGAAGTCTTGAAAACGCAATCATAGCCGCCCATCTCTTATTCCTGTAGGATAGTGACTAGAACTTTCTACAGGATTTTTTTGGGAAATCTAAGTTCCAAAGCCTCAATTTTACACGACATTAGAAATAGGTTCAAGATCCTCCTCCTGGATATTTTTGGAAAGAAGCACGAGTGTAGGACATCTTTGATTACATAAGAATAAATGATTTGGTTCAGAACACCTCTGTCAATTTTTTTTTAGTTGAAGTTCAAGAGAGCAACAAGGGCGGAACTACGAAATGTTCAAGGAGGGGGCAATTTTTTGCTCTTTACTCTTTGAAACTTTATTTCCCAAAAATTTCCAAAGGAGCGTACTGAACCCCTTTGCTTGCCTTTACTTAATCAAAGGTGTCCTATAGTTGTGTTTGTTTCGAAAAATCTTCACGGAAGCACTTAAGCCTGTCTCTAATATTATCTAAGATTGTCTAAAATTGAAGTTTTGAAACTTCAGTTTCAAAAAAAATACTTTAGAAAGTTCCGGTCCTTATCCCCAGACTAATAAAAGATGGGTTACTTCTCCCCAGATTCAGGATTGTAGTTTCCAAGACTCCAATTCCCTTCCAATTCCTGGAAAGAGCTCCCTACTCCTAACACTATCGAAGGTGATATAAAAGAGCCCTTTTTGGATCTTAAATATCAAAAAATTTACATGAAGAATGTTCCTCTATCTTGCTCAAGGAGGGGGCGATTGCCCCCATCATTCCTCCCATGTATCCATCCTTGGAAATCAAAAAGTAAAATATGATCTCCCCCTCCTTGAACACTTTCTGGATCCGCCCTTGGAGCCCGACCACAGTTTCGGTTACTGTTTGGTTTTAAAAAATACGACCACATCTGTATTTCCTATTTCATAACAAAAACGTTTGTAAAATTGCACAATTCTTTATTTCTTACCTTAGCAGATAAAATAGATGCCCGTGCCTGTGGCAGCATGTATAAATGCTGGATGCAGGAGGCTAAGTAACAAGTGGCGCCCAAGTTCGTGAGACCCACATAACCACATTCAGCACGCCCATCTTCATGAGGCCAATAATCCCATGGATAGGGGTTATGAGACTCTGAAATAGCACATAAAATACATTATGATTAAAAGTACAAAACTTTTAAAGCTAATTAAATATTTCTGAGAGAACAAAGTGACTTTTTAACACAACTGTATGCATTAAAGACACCTCTTATCAACTAATAGGAATTAAATCTATATGTCAAAAAAATTTTATTGCATGGAAACTATTGTTGAGATTCAAAACATAACGCTATTTTATTCTCAAGTTAATTGTAAAGTCGCGTGGTAGTACAATTGTACCACTGATATTCAGTAAGTATGTTATAGGCAATTTTCCAATTTTTGGATCTGTCTTTAAAAAACTTTCGTGTGTTATTCGAAAGAATGTTTGAGAGAACTCAAAGAGAGAACTATACTGGATATACTCAAATTAACAAAAGATGCTAGTCTTTTTGGTTTTTGGCACATTACTCAAATGACATCTATGACATGTGCTCTACCAACCATAATCTAGATAAAGTTCAATGAAAGCCTACTTACGATGTTATCTTTAAACTTGTTTTACTTAAAATTTGAAAATGTCCACTTACATCCCTTTGCTTCTCACTGTCTCAAATGTATTTGACCTGTTCTATGGAATTTAATAGTAAGTGAGGGCATTTTCCCACTGATGGAAGATTAAACAACTTTTAACAATATTTAAATAGAGATCTGTGACCTTGTATTAGACACACAGTGCAACCTCAACGTTATGGAAGCCTCCTATGGCGCATGGCCAAATTTTTTTTTGAATAAACCGAATAATGTTAGGAGTTCAGGAAAAGAGAAGAAGCAACAGCGAATTACTGAATGACGAGGGATCAAATTTTAATAATTTCAGGATTCTAAATTAAAATGTTAAAAATATGAATTTTAGCTTTAAAAAAACTTTTTTTTTCTTTCTTAAAACCCTATAAATGCTACTGATTTTAAATTTGAGCACAGAAAAAGAAGATTCCGCATACAAAACACATGAGGGAGAGAAGGATGTGATCAGGATAACCTTTTATTAAACTGTGAGCCTGTTAAAGGTATAACATTTCAAAACTTATTGCAGATAATTGAGGAGGAAAGAGGGGGAGGAAGTAGCTCACTTAAGCAAAATAATCAGTAAAAAGTTACCTGGAGTATGTTGCAGTATGAGTTTTTCATGCAACACTTGATAATTTTCAAAGGAACCTTTTAACATCTCAACCAGAAGATCATAAGCAGCCGAACGTACAGATGGTGACTTACATTTGGGTAAATGCCTTTGCTTTGGACTAGGCAGGGCAAATAGAGCATCAAATAAATGCAGGACCAATTCCTTTAATGAAAATTATTATGTATTTTTAGAAATGCAGACACAATACTTTCTGGAAAATTAATTTTTACTCAAGTAAAATTTACATTCCATTATTTAGTATTCCGATTCAAATTTGTGAATAACACACTCTTTATTCACTAAACTTCGGAAAAAGAGTTAAACATGGTCAAGGTTGTAGCTGAACTTAAGACAGTCCCTCTATACCATGGACAATGATGAAGATATGGCACTTACTCAAAAAAAAAAGTTACAATCGTTAAGAGAAAATATTTTTATGAACTTTTCTCCTTCAAAATTAAGAAGCGAAATGCGAGTAAAGGCAACTAATACATGAGTAAACACAGAAAAAACATTCTAAGATACAAGTTCTTCTTTTTCATGAGGGGACTTTTACTTTTTGTAAAAGTCTTCCCAATCTAAATCTTAATATCAAAATCAAACTGTTAGACTTAAGAATTTAAACCTTTTTTTAAACAATCAGTTTCATTTACATAATTTTACTTACTAATGTTTTTAGCAGAATTTCAGTTTGGCAACAATCTTTGGCTTTTTGTATGTACTGCATTCTTCTAGATTTAGTGTAACAGTTTATTCCATGTTTTTGATAAGTCGTGTTTGTTAGTTACGTTATATGTCTAATGTGTTGTTTATTTGCCATTTTTACTTTTAGTCAAAATAAAATTCTTTTATGGGTCAATCTTCAAAAAGTAACTTTTCTGTCACACGCCTTTTACAGAAAAAACTTTAAGGAGCAATAAATTTAACAATGATTTTTAATTTCATCAAAAATATATCTATTTAAATCTGCCAACAATTTTTTGATAATAATTTTTATTTTAGTATATTTTTGGTTCACAACATGCGAATTCACACCTTGTGTGACTGTTTATATTGCTTAATAGCTTGTTTAATGAAAATTATATACTTATTTATTTATTATTCCTTTCAGAAGTGTCTCAAATACTAATTGTTCAATTATATTTAATTTTTTAATATTATGTTTTAGTTCGTTTTAGAAGGACAAGGAGACATGTCACACAATAAATTCTCACCTCCGTTACCTAAACACAAAATACCACTCCTCACTAACACATGGCAGTAATGACATCAAATTTGTTTCCATGATACAAGAAAGCCCCCTTGTTTATTTTCAGCCATAAAAAAAAGTTGTGAGACTTTTGTCGAAAAACAAGAAGATGGATTTTGCTTTAAAAACCAAGTGTGGTTAATGTGACTTCTCACTTCAGAAATTGAATTTCAGGGATGTAAATTAATGTAAAAAATCAAGTGAACGTGTTTTCATATACTTAACATGTGCAGATTATAGCAACAAAGAAAAAAATATTTCCCTGAAAAATGTATCCATTAGGCCTATATTAATGGAAAATTTCTCACCTCCGTGACAGACCTTATAAATGCCATTATTTCTGAGGTGAAAATAAATGATTCGGGGGGGGGGGGGGGGGGAAACATCAATAATAGGAATTCAACTAAAGTTATAAATTGCCAGTACATCCTCAAATTTACTAAATACTATTTTTAACATACATTTGAAACTTCTAATTAAGCCGCACTTAAGAGAGCTTAGTATTATATTCCCACTAATCATTAAAATAGCTTATTGTTTGCAGATTTAACAAAATTACTACTCTGATATTAAATTAGCCTCGATTTTTAAATGTTAAGCTTTTTCTTTTTTTTATTTCTGTGAAAAAAGGCATTTTTTCATTTTTTTTATTCATGAGTAAAATAATTGAAACATAGCTGGGCCATTGTTTATGATTACTTCTAGTAGGTAATACTTTCATATAAGAATTTTTTAAAAAAAAAAAGAGAACAAAAGTTTTTGAAATTGAAAAATATTCGTGTTTAAAAGTTACGTTTACTGGAGAATAATGACCCTTATATGAGAATATTGCTGAACTGCTGAATAATTTAACACAAACTAATAGTATTAAAATCTTAAAAGTCAAAATTTGGAAACCATACACAGTTCAACACATCAACCCATATTTATAATTAAAAAAAAAACAATAAGTGATACACTATGCATACCTTTCCTTCCTTGGAGCATTTAAAACAAAGGTTGTGCTTCATCACTACAGTCATTAAATTTATGAGGCCCCTCAAACCATCGTCTTCAATGGTGTTATGCCTAGTTTCCCTGTAGTCGCGGCCAGTGATGGATTTTGCTAAGTACCTGGCAAGGCTTTCCAAATCTAATGCGGATTTCTGAAATAGAAGTACACAGAATAACTTCTTGTGCTAAAAGTTTACTAGCAGAAGCTTCAGGCTAACTCGTCCAAAGCAAGATTTCACGTAAAATAATTTCTATTAACACTTTGACTGCTCAGCCCCATCACCCAAGGTATGCGACAGCCTATCAGATGCTTGGCTATCAGATATGATAGCCCACGTCTCAACGGTTGCCTTGCGCTGAACATTTACAATTTTGGCTTAGCAGTCGAAAGTTTACTTGACAGACTACACGTAAAAAATGTGCTATGTAGATAAAAACAAATAAGATTTAGAGTAATAGTGCTGAGAAAAAATATTAAACATTGAAAAAAATTTAAAAAAAAAAACATAATTAAAATTCAGTAATGTACCATTACTGACTTGGTTGCTTTTTACTGTACTACAGTAAAATAAACAAATTTTTACAAGTACAGCCCTCTGCAGAAGTTGAGACATGTTTTAAAAGACATAAAAAATTTACAATAAGAACACTAAGAAAAATAATAAAAATAGAAGAAAAAAATTAATGTACTATCAGACTTTGTATTTATTTATTGTAAAGCAGTAAAAATATTAAAATTTGCAATAAACAGTTTTCTGCAAGAGTGTTACTGTTTGCTCAGAAGGGCAATACATTCGCTGGTGGCCAATAGGCCGTGGGAGTGGGGGGAATGAGTATTTGAAGGGAAAAAGAAGAATACTCGTTACAAAAATGTTGCTGAACATCAAAACTGAAAACATATATGAAACCTCTTTCAAATTCAAATAAAGAAGCATGGATTAGAAAAAGAAACAAACTTAAGTTCAGGAGAACTATGGGATTGTTTATGTGGAGGACTTAAGTTTTTTATGCATTCAGGTTAAATTAGCACATATTTTGACGCTTGCTTCAAAAGTTTATTCCTGGAGTGTATGCCAACAGCAAGGGATTATGTTTAAAAAGTGGGCTCCATGTTTATTCGCTTTCTCTTACACTTGCTTACCTGCCAGCAGTTGCATGCGCTGTTTTTATTCTTTAAGTTAATTTTTGATTGTACATAGTAAATAAACAAGTTTTATTTTAATGCTGTTCAAGATATTTTCTTTCTTAATTGAGATGTTTGCAGGCAGAATGAACTTGCGACTTACAATTAGCACTCACGGCAAGTAACGGAGGCTGGAACAAATGCAAGAAAAGCTCAGCTAGCTCTTCTACCATTGCTTCTACACCTCTCACTCTTTATTTTATCATTCATCGTTATTTGATTTTTATTACCATGGTTCTTACACAAATTCCGAAACAAATGAATGGAAATAAAAATTAGTTGACAAAATTTCCATTTTAAACAACTAAAACACAAGAAAGAAAAATTTAACTCTACACTATATTTAAAAAAAAAATCATGGCATTTACATTTAAAACAGAACTTAGAAATTTTGTAATTTTTCTTATTCTTTATACAAAAATAGAATTGTATCGATAAAACTTCCACCTTAAAATTGTACAGGAATTGTTTTATTCCTAGTTACATTACAATTAACTCTTGTAAAACAATAAAAATTCTATCATTCTCTCAATGCGTGTTCTGAAGGGACATTTCTTCAAGGAACCATTTTCTCACAAAACAAAGAGATAAATTACTTTAGCAAAAAAATAAAAACAAAATTACCTCTTCATTGTCTTGAAAAACATCTTCATCCAAACTGTCGACCAGTCGACACACCAACCAAAAGTAGTCTTTGCAACCAGGGCCATAAGGCTCTTTATCCTCCTCCTAAAAGTTTTGTGAAAAACTACATATGAGAAACTACCGCAGTAGAGGAATCATTAAAAGAAATCATTGAAAGAAAAAAGGACAAAAAATTGAAAAGTTGCACATGTTCTGACATTCATTGTAACGTAAAAAATGTAACAAATAAAGACAAAGGAATTTTAAAGTTAGCAACAATGTCCTTGTATGGCAATTAATTAAATGAAAACAACAGCCATAGTTGCATTTTGAGGAAAGAAGTTCCACGAAAAGTGACTAAGTAGAAATACAATAATTTTCAACGATGCGGTGCTGCACACAGGTATGTTGAGCAAAGTCTACAACTTAAACCTCAAGAAAATCACCAAACACAAAGTTTTAACAACTAAAGCTTCAGATTAAACTGCTAAAATCTTCGGAGAAAAAATAAAACTACATTCTTTTTTAAAAATTTATTTCTTTACTAAACTACGGGCTCATGCAGGGAGGGTGTACCAAAAACCAGTTATTTTTAAAAATCAATAAAAGCTAAACAGGTAGAGATAGAAAGATGCGGTTTGCTGCAATAGGCTTAGAACAACAGTAAATTTTCATACATACAAACATAAAAAATAGTTACAATGCTCCTCAACAGATGGCACTACAGGTCATTTAAAAGGTATAAAAGAAAATGCAGTCTGTAAGATTGCCAAAATGACTGGTATATTTGAAAAATCAATAAGACTAAAAGAGCAGCGACAGAAATACACAGTTTATTTACAATATGCTTGAAAAAAACAGTAAATTTTCAGACAGACACACCTGAAGCCTCCTCTAAATACCTGTAGTGCCATCTATTGTTGAACATAGTAACTATTTTTTTATGTTTGTATGTATTAAAATTTACTGTTGTCCTAAGCATACTGCAACAAAAACCAAGTCTTTCTATCTCTATCCATTTGGTTTTTATTGATTTTTAAAAGTGAATGGTCACTTTTGGGACACCCTGTATTTGCACGTATCTGATCTATATGAAAATTAAAATAAATAACATTTTTGTTTTCATTACATAACTGGAACAGAAAAGGTTTTTTAATTTATGTGAAATGTCACAAGGACATTTTAGCTGATGCTACACAATGTCAATTAAAATGGGAAAAAAATGATTGTTCAAATGAGAAAGTTTAATTCATGCAGAAATCGACATTCAAAAATTATTTTTTAGTTTCAAGTTGACTTTTGTCCAAATGTAGAGGAAAAAGTAACTAGTAAAGAGTATCAGAAGTAAAAGTGTTACCTTTGTGCAAAAACAAATAACAATGATGATCATAATAATAATAATAATAAAATAGCATTACTGAAGCACAGAAATGGCAAAAAAGTTGCATCTATATGTTTTAGGGTTACAAAGAACCCTTCAATGAAAAAAAGGTTTTCCAGTGCTAAACAGCAGTTACAGTTAAGCATGATCCTTAGTGTAACAGCTGTTCAAGATCCAAAATCTTTTCCTTAGTAGGAAAAAGGGTTCCCTGTATAACTCAAAATAATAAAAGTAATAATGACACACAAAAAGAAAATTTTGCAGAAATATGGAAGAACAAATAAGTTTTGCTAAAAAGCAGGACTTTAAGTCTGTGAATCATTCAGAATACAAAGTTTTTTTAAAATTCCAAAGTGTAAATGTGTACAAAAAAAGAACATTAAATTTGCGAAAACTTGCACATGGATATTTTGGAGTCACACATAACCACTTTTTCAGTGCTGAAAAAATGAGAGCTTGGAGCTGTCGAGACAATACACTGAGCCAGACTCTTCATATCCATTAGCTCACATCTTTTTGAAACGAAAAAAGGGTTCTTTGTCAATTCAAAACATGTCTGAGAGTTTTAGCATATTCATTTTTTCTTTACTTGTTAAAAAATTTTCAAGCTTTTTACTCTTTATTATATTTACATATCTAAAAATTATGATTTTTAGCAAAACTTATTTATTCTATATTACTACAATATTTTTGCATGATGATGCATACAATACTTTTGTAAGTTTGTGCAGCACAAATGTTGATTTTATTGTTTAGCATAGCAAATATTTATCATCAGTGCTACTTACATCAGGGTGAGGTGGTTTCATGTTCTGGGCAACTGATAAAAAAGTCAACAGGTTGTTCAAGAGGGGAATCACAAAATGGTATCCGTTATTGCCATCTGTATTACAACCAAGACAAAGACGATAAAAACCGGTACAGGCTTCCCTCCGTAGTGTTGGCTAAATTAAATATGAAGGATGTTTCAAACAAATTTGGCACTACTTTATCATATTTGCTACACAGTAAATAAATCTTGGAGATAAAAATATTATTATGCATTAAATGTATGAAGAATGCCAAAACAATATGGGCTATCAATGAAATGTACATTCCATTAATATGGAACAATAATGAAATGTAATAGATGAAGACATTATATGCATTTTTATATCAATAAGTATTAAATACTTTAACACAAATATATTTTTGTTCGATAAAATCAATGTTGATAGGCTATCAACGGAAGAAAATTTTGATTGCTATTAATCAAATTGAAATTAGATAAAATATTAAAGATAAACTTACAACATTGCTACATTAAAATTTGAACAAAACACTTTCAGCAGAACCAAGAAGAATTATATATAATCAATGAAACAGTAGTAAGTAGTTCGTATTAACAATAAATAAGAGCAATAAATGCTACATCCAGGAGCAAACCACACTATAAAATATTTCTTTAACTTTTTAATTGCGTTAAAAATGTAAAATTGTTTAAAGTATTAATATACTAAAATAATGTAAGAAAAATTAGCTGATAAATAAAAAATATACTATATCAGAGCAAAAAATGCAAAAATTCGTTTAAGAATTTCTTTGAAAGTAACCAATTAACAAAATTTATAGTCTAAATGAAAGCTTAAAACAAGTTTAAATGAATCAATTAACCAACATTTTGATGCACAAAAATTGCAAAATTACTGCTGATTAGTGTTTTGGTATTACAAGGAACACCTTTTTCAAAGCAAAGAAGTGTGAGCTTTTGGATGAAAAGCTCAACACGCTTTTTTTGAACAGCTCAAAGCTTTCTGAGGAAAATCTTTCCTCCGATGACTTTTCACCCAAAAGCTCACACTTTGCATTGAAAAATATGTTAATTGAAACACTGAAACATGTGTCTGCAATAATTCATTAATTCTGATTCATTTAATTTTCAACCACAAGGGTATATTCGGTGCTTAAAAGAAGGTCTAATCAAATAGTTAACACTCTCTACCAATTGAAGAAAACGTACAACATATATTCACTGGAATTTAACAACATTTTAAATATGAGGCAGTATTAATTTAAATGCCCCCAAAAAAATGTTTGCAAAAGCAAGGGTGAATAAACTACCATCAAAGTAGAAAAAATCAGAGAAGGTATCCTATTTTGATTTCAATACAAAAATGTAAATAAATTTTAATATAAATCATGAAAATAAGTGCTAAAATAATTATAAGACTACCCATTCACAGTTTAACTATAGCAGTCCTCTTAAGATTATTTTCCTTTTTTGATAATACTATATTGAAGGTTTTTTATATGTCACATTTTTAGTAATCTAAACAAATCACAATAAAAAAAAGGCATTCAAAACAACAAAAGAAAAAAAACATTGCAGTTTAATTTAGTTAAAATATGTAACATAGAAACGTGCCAACATTTTGAATATCTTTGACATTTTTTTATTCTACTCATATCAACATAATTTTTTGATTATAACACTATAAATCAACTGCAGTCGATTAACTTAGCAGATCAAACTGACTTGAGATCAGGGTGAAAGTTGCGAAAATTCCCAAGACAGAAATTTTCAAAATAGACAGAGGGCTTGTCCCAAATTTAATTGTCAAGTAAATAAAAAGATTGAATGCGGAGCTTTATACTTAAAAATTACGAAACAAAAACTGTTCCAAAATAAAAAATATAAATAAACACACTGAAGAACTAAGGTGATAGCTTAAGAAATAAAATGATAACTGGTTGTCCCACTTCAATCAAGAATAATTTATATTTTACAGTGAAACCTGTGTAAGTTGACCACTTGCAGTGCACTAGTTTAGGGGTCAACTTTAACAGGTGGTCAACTTACAGAAGTTGATTTATATGATAAGGGCTAATGTGCCTGAAAAAAGCGGTCAACTTAGACAGGTGATCAACTTACAAAGGTGGTCAACTTCACAGGCCTTACTGTATCATTAAGTAATGAAAAGTAGTTCTTTATCATAATTATACAAATCAAAGAAAAAACTCATTTGCCTGAATTTTCTCCATATTTTACCTAATTCAGACAATTTATTACTTTTTAACCTGTATCTTGTTCTGCCTCACTCCCTTTCAAAACTTTTCAAAAATACCGTAATCCGCCAAAAGACTCAAAACTTTCACCCCAGCGTGAGGCAAAGCGAAGTAAAACTTGTTTTTCTCCATGCAGTTTCCCCCAACCCCAGAAAAGACCTAAACTAAGAAAACTCAAGATACATGCACTTACTTCAGGATCGTCCAGAACCAGTCTTTTCAGGAGCGATTTCAATTCAGGATACTGAAACAGATGGACACGCACTTGTGGCTCTGAGAAGGCCCAAGATACCAGGAGGGTCATGGCACAAGAGACCACCTGAGCACGGCCCCAGAACCCAGTCTTGTACTGGTTTGGATCACTGGGTGAAGATGCTTCGCAGAGCAGGGAGAGAAGAGCCTTCAGGACCGATTCTGTGTCATTCATTATTTGTAGCATGACCTTTAATAAATTTGAACTGAAATTAGACTGATGGAAGTTTTTGCAAAATACAGTAGAATATGCTTAATTAGACCACCAGTTAATCGGACCAGTGGCTTATTCAGACAAAATCTTAAAGACCCAAAACAAATCCCATTACACAAGCTTAAGATTATTCGATTATTGGAACCAAAAATCCGTTTAATCAGCCCAAGGAATGTGAGAATAAATTGGAAAAAAAATTAAAAATCGATCGCTTGAAGCGAATTTCCAAGTGGGTCAACACACTCAATAGTAACTGCTATAAATTAATAATGGTTTCTAATAACTTTAAATAAAACCCAGCAATATTAGAAAAAATAGTTGACAAAACTACTATTGCATGGTGGCACTATTCCAGCAGAAATCAAAATTGCAATGAGATTTCAAAGTTCTTCAATTTAGTAAGCATGTTTAATAATATGTACTTTACAATTCACTGGAATCTTTAATGACCGATCTGATTAGTACTTTTCTCAGTCTCACATTTTTTAGCTACGTCTGGCTGTTGAATTGAATCGATACTAACTGGATGGAATAACTAAAACCATCGGTCTGGAACGGGTGGAAAAAGATTATTTGCTTTGTTTTAATTTATTTTTTAATGGAACAATTTCATAAACAGCCTTTTTACTTCTTTGTATGCATACCATACACATGAGTCTCCCAATAATCAAAAGGGCAGTTATATGTTTTGTTTATAGTATGTTAGGTCAAGCAACACAGGTCCCGTTCGCTTAATCGGACCACTTGGTTTCTGGGACCAAAATGGTCCCGTCCCAATGTGGTCCTATTAACCGGAATCGACTGTATATCTTTTTGAACTATAATCCAGGAACCCCCAATCACTTTACCATGTTTTGATCAACTTGGTTCAGTGTGTGTCTGTTTGAGCAAAATCTAGTGATTGGTTTTTAATTAACTTCACAATGAGACGGAGACTTGATACTTTAAACATTGTTCAGATTCGTAGAACAATGCAATAAAATAACTTTAAAATGTTTCAAACTGTTCAAAATTTAATTTTAAAGCCAAAAAATTGAATAATAAAGATATTTTGCATGCAAAGGAAAGATTGTATCCTTTTGTATTTGGTATCATTGGAAACACCCTAAAAAACTACCCCAGGTGATGTCCGTTCAAACAATGTCCGACATTAATAATTGCTTCTAAAAAATTCTAAATGAAATTATTTAAAGGCCCTACTTCATCCAATGCAATTCATTGTATTGAATACTGTCATCAACAATGAATTTTTAATGTTACAAAATGAGAGCCACCTATTTAAAGTTAATTCAATTGTTTTGTTTCCATTTCATTACGTACTGTGAATCTCTCTCGGTTGGTTAGTTCTATTGAGTTTTCTGGCGCCATGTACCGCCAAACGATATGAATCTCTCTTAGCATGAGAGCATTCACTTTTATTAGCCTGCACGTAGCTCTGCCTTAGCTCCTGCTATAGGGTATGAACCTTCAACTTATTGCATTTTAATAGAGCCCTAACTAGAAATTTGAGTGTTCTTCCCTTCTACATTTGCCTTTCTACTATTCTGCTTCATAAAAAAAATATATAAAATAATTATTATTAAAAGATATTTGTCAAAACACAAGATGTGATATATTCCATACCATTCAGTTGATGCTATGATACTATTGAGCACACAATTTACATTAGAAAGCTACAACAGAAGTAGGAATATAAATAACATGTAACTTGAACCTTACTTTATTGAGCTTTGGTATAATCAGTTTGTCGCTGCTACTTTTTCGTATCCTCTTGGCTCTTTTTCTTGGTAATTCACTATCATGAGGTTCTTCGTCATTGCTTTCAATTCCAAACTGATAAATAAGCCTTAACAGACAGGCGATACAGTCTTGATTCCACTGAAACACAAAATGAAAATCATAGCTAATGCAATGCTATAACTAAAATATCCAATTCAATGGAAATCAATAAAATAAGTCAGCCTGTTTAAGTCAACACACACAGAAATAAGGAATTAACAAACCCTCAATGGAAGTCAGTTCATGTTAAAATTAACTTGATATAGGAAAAGTTTATGACAATGGTTTAAAGGATTTCTATGTTTTTAAAAGTCTAGTTTACAATTGAAACTGATATGCATTTTTTGTACATGCATTGTAAATACCAGAAAATACAGTAAGACAATTTTTGTGACAGACTGTTCTAATTTTTTGAGCAGTGGCAACTTAAATACTGAATTTAAAATTGAAGAAAACGGGAGAAAGAAATAAAAATGATTGAAAAGAGAGTATTGTAATAAAATAAAACTGGCATTTTTAAAAGTAAACGAGTTGATGTGTGTATCACATGACTTCCTTTTACCCCAATTTGATGTCATTTCCCCATTACTGGCAATTTTAATATGATTCAATACTTTACTCTCAAAATATCACCAACAGTGGTTGTCAATTGTGAATTGAAATCAGATTTAAAAAAAAAAAAAAGATTGTCAAATTTGTAGCCAAGTTGGTGACAAAACTTGACCAAAAAAACACTGGCCATATATCGCCAAGTGTCCGCCAAATTATAACACCACTTGAGTTTACATCGAAATTAACAATGATTTCCTCCCAAACAAGGGGGCAAAAGACCCCTTTAGAAATACTCGAATGCAACCAAAAGGGGAGGTGCACAACTAGACCTCACTAGGGATCTACATACCAAATTTCAACTTTCTAGGACTTACCGTTCTCGAGTTATGGGACATACATACGCACATCCGCACATACAAACATACACAAGTCACGAGAAAATTTGTTATAATTAACTCGGGAATCGTCGTTTTGCGTGTCTACACGTTCTTAGGTCCTTATTCACGAGTGGTTGAGTGGAAAAAACCTCATCATTTATTCGGGGTGAGTAAAATGGAAATTAAGGTTGATTTTTGAGTGAAAATTTTTTCGAGAATACAACACTTCCTTTTTTGTAAAAGGAAGTAAAAATTGCATTTTAACTATGATTGTCAAAATCAACATTATTAAAATACAGCTTCAAACAGAAATAGCTCTAGATTTTTCCCATTTATTGCTCTCTACACAAAAGTAAACACTTGACTTAGTAACTATTTTATGCTGGTTTAGGGCGTCTGAAAAGAAAGATTCCACACTTTAGAAGAGATTGTTGATTTTATTACCTCAAAAAATCCTTTTTCAAATTTCAAGTCTGATATTTTAGTTTAAAAATCTTTTGACAGAAAGGTACGAGAAAATTATATTTAATTTACTTTGCACTATTAGACTCCATACCATATTTCATTAAAGAACATAAAAAATATATCGCTAACTTTATATGACAGTTATTGCTAAAAGTCATGAAACATACTTCATTCCAATCTCCACCTTCTCGAGATTGCAAAACTCCAGACATAAAAATATCAAACAGATGGTTGAGGCCTCCGCATTTTACAAACTGAAAATGAAGGATTTTTTAATATTCATAAACTAAAGTAAATTCAAATATGTTAAATATACTTTTAAGCAATAAATATAACTTTAATATATCAATGAAAAAATCAGAGTGAAGCAGTTTCATTTCGAAACTTAGCCCATGGAGCATTTGAGGTTACAAACTTGGGACACCTCAAGAAAATCTTCATATAAATAATAGCCGATGATCGAGTAACCGGCGTGTTTTAACAATGAAACTTGCGCCACGGCATTATAATTTGATAATATGATTGGTAATGTTTAACATACAGGGAAAGGCTTTATTGTGACAAGGCTGAACTCGATCCGGTGACTTAACTGTTTTACTGGTAAGACTTTCATTTCAGGAGATTGAAGAAACTTAAAAATGGTCAACAATGACCACTATCTACTAGAATTTAGGTAAATCCACTGGAGTTAGGGCTACAGTTTCAACTATCAAAATGTCACCAAACAGGCAATGGCTACGTTCAAATGTAAAAGCAAATTTTCACCCGTCATACCATGATGGGCGACTTCTAGTATGTGAAAGAAAATCCCAAATTTTTTTACAGTCAATTCGGTTTTTTCTTTAATTTTAAACAGTTGAAGAATGGAAAAAAATATAAATAACTTTATCATTGTATTATAATTTAAAAGTAAAAAACTCAGGTAACAAATCTCTTTACGATTTGCTCATTTCAAGAGAGCAAATAGCAAAAAACAGAAAATAGATAGACAGTTAGCAACTTAATGCACTACAACATGATACTGTAACTGCATTTATTATTTTTTTACAATAATAAAACTAGATTCAAAACATTTTTAAATACAACATACATTGTTGATTAAGATGTAAGTTGTTGTTAAAAAATCATAATTATCATTTCTCAAAATACACTCAAGAGCCAAAACATTATGACCACCATTAACTTTTTCAAATAATTCGTCTGTATGACGTGGAGACTACATGATGAAGTGGGGTTGGTTTATAACTAAGGCTGGAGAAGGCCAGGCTTCATTCGAGCACTTTCTTTTGCGAATTATAGGAAAGGGTAACAATCTCCGCGAATTTGATAGAGGGCAAATTGTGATGGCCCGAAGACTCGAAACGAGCATCTCAGAAACTGCAAGACTGACAGGTTGTTCATGATCTGTCGTTGTTAGTACTTATGCGAAGGGGAAAAAGAAGGGTGAAACCAACAGTAGGCGTAAAGGTGTTGGAAGGCCACACGTCTTCAAAGGTAAGGGAGTCGGAAATTAGGCCCCTTGGTAAAGCAAAATCGGAGGCAGACAGTTGATCAACTGACAGCTCAATGCAATGCAGTTGTGATTGAAAGTGTTTCCAAACACACAGTTTAGCGGACACTGTTGGATATGGGACTGCGCAGCAGATGTCCTACTCATGTGCCTGTATTGACCAGTCGTCATCACCAACTACGCCTTTGGTGGAACCAAGAACACCGAGACTGATCCTTGGATGACTGGAAGAGAGTTTCCGATCCGACAAATCACGATTTCTCGTTCATCACATGGATGGTTGTGGCAGGGTTCGCCGTCTTACAGGCGAAGAGTTGCTTCAGTCTTGTACCGTTGGTCATAAACAGACTGATGGTGGCGTTATTATGGTCTGGCGGAATTTTCCCGGCAGGCTTTGGGACCCTTAAATGTGGTAGAACATACCATGAAGGCTATGGACTGTCTGAACATTGTGGCAGATCAGGTGCACCAGTACATGGCATCGGTCTTCACTACTGGAAATGGCATCTTCCAGCAGAATAATGCCATATGTCATAGGACTATAATTGGGTTGGAGCGGATCCAGCAGCATAATGAAGTATTCCAATTAATGCCCTGGCCACAAAATTCACCGGATTTAAATCCTATCGAGTACATTCGGGATTTCACGGAAAAGCAGCTCAGAGCTGAAACACCCCCATGTCAAGAAATCTCAACTTTGCGTGACCGCTGCATCAACGTTGGGTACAATCTATTTCCAGACATCTACCAAGTGCTTGTGGTATCCATGCCAACGTGAGTAGCAGCTGTTTTGCAGGTCAAAGGTGACACAAAGTGTTATTGACTGGGTGGTCATAATGTTTTGGCTCATCAGTGTAAGGTTAATTTAATTCACTTAAGAAAACACTTTAAAAAACCATGAAATGATGCAAAATACTGAACAATCTGTAAGTACTTTCCAGAAATAATAGCAATAAACCTAAATTGGGTACAATCAATTAATATTTTTGGCTTAAATGTTTTGAAGAAATTAGAAAATCTTACCTTCACAGACCATAAAATATCCTTTTCAATCAAAGACTCTTTCTCTTTTTTACAGTTGTCTGTAAGAAGTTCTAAAGGCTCAACCTTTAAACAAAAATTGCGAAGCTTTGATTAAAAAAAATGACAGCAAATTTTATTTGCAGTATGACTTTTGTAACAGTACAGCTGAATAGTCAGGGAGTTAAAGAAAATTGAATTTGAACAACTCATAAAATTTTCTGTAAAATAATAGTAAGGATTAGAAAAAAATAGCAGAATACTGCCATAAATGTAAGATAAACATAGATTACCTTATTTTGCCGTAGGGAGTCCACAATTTGTAAAGAGTACATTAATTTTTGAGAGCTTTTGGGATTTATTAGAGTTTCTAAGACATGATTTGTTTGCAAGCCTTCTGAATCATGTGCCTGAAAGAAAATACATACAGATTATAATTTACATACAAAGATATAGCTAGGGGCTTTTTCAAAACGTCAAAATGCTTCTTGACTTTTTTTCAGAATGAAATTAATTTTGGAAGAGTGAAATATTAAAAAAAAGTGAACATCATAACTGCCATGCAAAACACAGAAGTCAACTGCATTTTTAAATAAAATTGAGCAAGTTATTGTAACCAGGTGGATTTTTTTTTTTTAATACAATGTTTTATGGTCATTTGAAAAAAGAACTATTTTTTAAAAATTTCTGAAAAGCCTCATCTGAATTAAATATATGGTGACGCAAAACTTTAAAAAGCAATATCTCAGTTTGAGTGATACTGCAGATACCAGTTTTGTGCTTAGCATGGCAGAATAGTGGTAGGATAGGATAATATATAAATAGTATAGATAGGTAGAAAACCCATCAAAAAATTAACTTAAAGGATAAATTTGAAGATGGCAGGGAAAAAGAGAAGCATACTTAAATGGTTTTTAACATTTAGAATTCTTGACATTCTGAATTTTAAAAAATTAAAAAACATTCAAATCTAAAGTTTTAAAAATTCTGCTTGCGTTCCCTCCCCCCCCCTTCCTATTTTCCTTGATGCTAAATTTTTGTTTAAAACACAAAGTATGAAAATACATTTAACAAAATTTCTAAAGCAGTTTTAATCTTCAAAGCAGGAAATACACTTGTAGGGGGCAAAAAAATTTTTTTTTCAATTTCTTTGCAAACACAAGACAAATTTTGAAGGACAACTCTCACTCAGTCTTATACATAAAATTTTAAATGTAATAAAAACAGGAACTTCATGCTACGTTGCAAAACTTATGCCACACACAAAATAATAAGAAGAATTTTCAGCTATTTGTAAAATCAATATTGTGATTTAAAAAAACGATTCACATAAATTTATCGAAAAACCTACTCTAATAGATATTGTCCTGCCTACCTACTAATAATTATTATCTTCAAAATAAAACTTTTGGTACTACCACAAAATGCTAATTAATAAGATAAATAGCAGTACTCAATGTATTTATTAAGTAGAATACGTTTGTATGAGTTAGTACAAATACTGAGCTGTTACTTGTCTTCTGATCTAACTGAATAACAAAGCAAGAAAGAACTACTTTCATAAATGAATCCCAAGTTTTTATCTTCATTTATGTTTCATTTCAGGTTTCAAAAGTACTCCTGTACGAATAAATCATAATAATTACAAAAAGGAAAAAGCTTTTTACACATAAGAAAATAAAATTTTGATTATACAGTGAAACCTCAATAAGTAGTCGACCGGTTAAGTGGTCACTCCGTTTAAGAGGTCGTTTTTCTTTGGTCCCGACAAGGTCTCATTCACAGTAATGTAAAATGACCCTCCTTTACTGGTCACCAAATTTAATTTTACCCGGTTAATTAATCACTCAATAGTTGTTTTCTAAAATTCCTTTTCCTTATCGGATCTTAGAAAACAGTGTCGGACTCAGTTGAAAGGCTGTTTGATATTCTTTTTCCCTTAAAATCTCGATATTTCGGTTCTGGTCATTCAAAGCATACTTCTTGCTGTGACTCTGCCGAGTGCCGAGAGTATGAAACTAACTCCTTTCAGCAAGACAGACAAAATCTAATACCTGGAGAAAGTTGGTCAGTATTTAACATCCGTTCAAGTAACTACAAACAAAAAATTTAAAGCTTGATGTATGTTAGAAGAGATAGTTCTTTTCCGTAAGCAACAACTTTATCAGCCAACATTGAAGGATTGTATTGATGTACCGTAACTACATAAAAATAAGTTGTTGTTATTAAGTAATGTATAAGTAAGAGAAAACAAAAACAAAGTAACTATCATTAGTATTTTCCCCTTTTTAAAATTTCTACTAATTTATAAACATTTATTACATAAGCTATTGTTTTTCTCACAGAATTCTACTGCTATTCATGAATATTTGTAAGACTTTTTTTTTTCTTATTTCCCACTCCATATAAGTAGTCACTCTGCATAAGTGGTCAAAAATTTTTGGTCCCTTGAGTGACGACTTAACAAGGTTTTACTGTATATAAATGGTTTATATTACTTCCAAGAGCATTCATGCTAAATTTTTTGTTATTATTGGTTAAAAAATAGCTTTCACAATAATCAAATCAAAAAATTATATTCTGCACATGCTCTGTGTCTTACATTTTGTGATTAAGATGGTGTAAAGCAAATGACAGTTTGATAAAGATTGATAAAAAATACAAATTAAGATTTCTTTTTTTCTTTTTTTTTGTGAAAAAAGACAATATTGTAGAAGCAATTTCTGTTGGAAGATGCATTTAAGGATACATAGATTAACAAATTGTAGATAATCATTTAATTTATGATTAATTCTTGTAAAAAACTGTTCAAGTCCCCTTGAACCTCCACCGTCTATACATACACCACTTACTTTTAGTTCACTGCTGTATCCTACATACCTTATTCATATCTTTGAAGCCTTTTAACATAGTTGGTGAAGTTGGTAACATCATCAGAATCTCCCAAACACGTCTGGAGAGCACTTGTGCTTTCGTATGAGGAAGAGAGCTCTGAAATAATTCGTAATCTCAGATACCGACTAATTATACAAAAAATAGTCAACACTGATTAATTGACATTGAGTTATCACACCTTTAATCTTAAAAACAGGGAAAAAATGTACCCATAGGACATTGCAAGTTTGTGAACAGGTTATAATTTGAAAATAAGACACCATTAAGTAGAAAATTTAAAAAAAAAAAAAAAAACAGCAATATTGTAGTCAGAGAAATGATGAGAAATGGTAAAATGTACGAAATGTCAAGATAATAATGCATAAATTGATAATAAAAAAAAAGCAAAAGTTATCGATTAAAAAGGAAAAAAACTTCATTTTATGAACAATTTGATATACCACATGCATTTGCCAAGTTAAAAAAATTTTTGGAAGAAAAAACAAAGGCCTAATTCAATCAAGTTTTATAAGGTTTATTATTCAAACCTAAATGATCAACCAACCCTGATCCTCAAATTTAATCATGTTTTTTGTTATTCTTCTCATCACAAATATGTTGAAAACTATAGAATAATTGTGATGGAAAAGCACATTTTAATTTTTTAAAAAATCTCTCAACTTAGTAATTTAAATGCTTTTAACTAGGAATGAGATTTAAAGCACTGAAGGACTCGCATGCTTGAAATGTTTTCTTAACGGTTTACAGTGAAAAAGAATGATTTAAATAACAATATTCCTCTAGAAGTGTTTGGTTTAATTTAGTTTTAAATTATTCACCATTTTAAAGATAATTCCCACTATCTTTCGATTTTCAGTATCTATTTCAAGAAGCTCGTTATTTTTACTCAAAATAATAATAAACAAAATAATTTTTCAACTGAAGTATAGTAACCTATTACATAACTCAAACGCTATTTATGCATTGGAATGGTTTTGAATTGAAATTAAACTAAGCACATCAAAATGAAATAAAAATCACGTGTCAACCCATGTTTTGTATTTTGCACTTCCATTTTTTTTAATAAAAACCTTTACATTTAAGAAAACTAAACCATTTTTGTGAATTTTCCTTCTGAAAATGGAAAACAATATGCAGGAAGGCCCATCATATTCAGCATTTTTAGTTCTCACATTGCTATATGAAATCCTTAAAGGTACTGAAATCAATTTATGTAATAGATAAAGTAAAACAATTTCATAGCTCAAATCATGACAAAAAAGATCAGCAATAGATACAAAGACAAGAAAAAAGATGGTAGATATAATTTCCAGAACAACAGAACCAAAAAAAAAAAAAAAAAGTGAATATGCAAGAAAACAAAGCAGCAAAAACAAAAAAAGGGAAAGGCTTAGCTATAAAAAAATATATACTCTGAAAAAAAAAACATACTAAAAGTACACACGAAAAGGAAATTTAACAAAAGTGTGTGGACATCACGACAATTAGTTTGTATGACAAGCCTTTGGGAGGAAGAAATTTGCTCATAGCAAAAAAGTGAAAGTATCACAAAACTATAAAATAGCTGAATTATCACCGATTCAAAAGCAGTTTTATTCTCAGACTTGAGGATTAAAATATCAGAACAGTGGTTTTATACTTCAAGGTTTCAGGCATGTAATGATTTAAACCATTTTTGGTTAAGTGAAGTAAAAACTAAAAAGTAGTATTGTTTCTTTATTATTTTTTTCTTAATGTACCAGTTCGGACAAAAATTTCAAAACGTTTCAATTTGCCGAATAATGACTTTGCTCTTGAAATTATCATAGCCTCATTTTTAGAAGACTAAATATATGAACAAAAACCTTGAATTATTCCATTTATAAAAAATTTCCAACTGCAGAACGAATTTCGACCTACTGTCACAAAAACAAATAAACGCATACCCCAGAGTCAGCCAGTGTTCTGAATGAACCAAGGTGTTGCATGAGTCCAAAGAGTTGCTCAAAGTATGGGGTCTTCAAAAGTAGAACCATGGGCAACTTATCTCGGGGAGGTGGAGGTAGAGTGGAGGCAGGTTCCAAGCCTTCTCTCCGCCTAGACTGACGGGGAGCACCCACCGAAACAAATACCAGCTGAAAATCAAAGTCAATAATTACATACATAAAACAATGATTCAGATACTAGTACGCTAGAACGTCGATTATCCGAGCTAATTGGGACCGCTAGTTCCTCGGATGTCGGAAATCTCTGTTGATAGAAACTTCGTATAAAACCCTGTCAGGATCTCAATTTTTTAAAAAGTATTAATTGAAATACAATAGAATATTTTTTAAAGATAAAAATAACCGTGAAAAAAGCAAAGTTTTACATTTAAAAAACTAAAATAGAAAATAACTTGTAGTAAGTTTAAAAAGAAAAGTTTTTTATTTTTTACAATGCCAAGTGAAATATTGAAAAATGCATTTAAAGAAGCAAACTTCTAGAAAATATTCTTATTTTCACTTTGAAAACTTATCACTTAATGTTTAATTAAAATTCTTTTTAAAAATTAGACTTCATTATCGGCTCGGTTAACAGAAAACTCGGTTAATCGAGGTTCTACTCTACATCACTACAAAAGTTTAGGAATAAATATCAATACTGCAAAAATATTTAAAAAGTAAATTTTTTTATCATTTTTGAAAGATTAACTGTTATGTAATCATGGATTGCTTGCTGAAAAATTATTTATCTATTAACAGCAGTCATACGCCTGAAACAGTTCCACATTTAGAGAATTGAACTTTGCTGAAATTGTACAGTTTTTTACCAATAGCAATTAGCACAAGCAAAACTGTTTCATAACTATAGAATTGAAATCTAATTATCCAGTCATTCAGAAATACCATTGTAGCATGAAAACGGTCCTCTCCCCCCTTGCAGAAAAACTCAACAGTTTGCTCATTTGGGAGAAGAGTGTAACTCTTCAAGAAATTCGCTGTAAGAAAAGTAAATTTACTGTGCTCTCCAGTGGTTAAAATTAAAACAAAAAATCTATCATTATTTTCCAAAGAAGATAACACCATTTAAAGCCCTTTAAGCAAAGAATTTCGTATTGTGGCACTCTTCTTCCAAACGAGCAAACTGTTTTTATTCAAAGATGACTAGTTTATCAGCATCATCTTTAAAACTAGCACCAAGTTGTATTGTAAAACCAAGCAATGTGAACTGGTGTTGTTTCTTCTTTTTCTCTTCTTAGAAAATTTAATAAATAAATGTATTCTGCATTTCAATAAAAAAAAATCTTCACTTTTTTTAAGAAAGAAGGGTTTTAGTTACATAATTATGCAAAAATTATGAATTATATTCTACGCCAACATTGGGAGAAAAAAACAGCATTCACATTCTATCATAACTCAACTTTTTTATCTCATTTCTTTTGCCCTCGCCATTACTAAAAGACAATAGTCAAGATTACAAAAAGACATAGTGCAGACGATAAATAAAACAATGCAAAGAATTGTATACATTGCTGATGATAATAAATAGCAAAATTAAATGTAAATCACAGTAATTTTGAAAGTAACTAATTAACAATTTGGTTTCAATTGTTTGGATCCATCACCATAGCAACGTCTTTTGTCAGATTGCTACTAGGTAGCAAGCCAGTTTTACCGTTGGATGTACCAACACAGAAGTTTATTTTTGAGGGTAAATCTGATATGCATTTAGTATTAAAGGGGCTTTGCTTCAAAATGAGTAATAACAAACATTTTATTTATTAAATTTATTTTTAAAAATTCTATTTTGAAGTTTGTAATTCTCACAGTAACATCCTCAGTTATAAATAATTTCAGCCAGAAGATAAAGGTTGGAAATAATTTTCATGGAATATTTTTTTCAAAGGATTCCTTATTTTTTGAAATATTTTCAAAAAAACATGAAAAATGATTAACAACATTACTTTTATTTTTTTTTTTTTTTTTTTTTTTTTTTTTTTTTTTGCATTAGAAATTTATGAAAGTTCTTCAGACAAGGGGTGGCAATATGACGTATCACAACTGCTTTTGGTAAAATCAATAAATTTATTTTACATTTTAGTACTAGTCATGTGCAATAAATAACAACTTGTCTTCTTAATCCTATTTCCTTTCTCCTCTTCACCTACACTTCATTGAATAAGATTAATAAAACTGGGAGAGATAATCACCTGGTGATCCTTGATACCTAGTTCTGACAAAACTTTTTCATCAAGGTCCCACGTAAGCTCTTGTCCTTGGGAAATCATGCGAATTGGTCCATCAGATAGCATTGTGCCCAAAATGGGACACACATTACCACTGGAAGGTCCATTCACTTTGGAGGAATTGCCAGTTTTAGCATCCTGTGAAAAAATAAAAATAAAATAGACTTTCTCCAACTGCTTGCAAAATACTTGAATAAGCATTAAACTCGATACTAACGAATAAATCAACTGAGCACAGTAATTTGGGCAGATTTTTTTTTTTACGATGTAAACAATTGCTCAGTGAACAAAGAAAAACAAAAAACAAAATGAACTTCTGAAAAAAAATAAACTGTCATGTGTCACAATTTTTTAATGGCATAAGAAATACATAAAACTGAACTTTACGATTTTTAATTCAATGATTTGGAACAGATATAAAAATGGAAACTTCATTGTTGATCACAATTCAAATATTTCAGTAATTATTAGAGGCTGAGATGTGAAAAATCAAACACTTTCAACAATAAATTTCTGTATTATGTAAATTTACAAGAAATAAAAATGATATTAGAGATAAGGACATGAATAATACCCCTGAGAAAATTCCTTTAATGGTATTGCAAGAGTTTATTAATGAACAAAAATAGATGGTAATGACTTCCATTGATCATTTTCTCCAGACTTTAATTACTTTTGGCTGTTCTTATGTAAAATGGGAAAATGAATAATAGACAGTTTCAATAGTAAAAATAGAAAAGTAACAAAACAAACAAGACAAATGAAACTTAGAGCTAAAACTTAATACATTATTCCTTTTTGAAAACAATGTAAATACATTTCTCCAAAAATCCTGTAATGATAAAGTTTGATGTCGAATAAAAACTCTAATTAATAAATTAGTAGTAAATTTCACATTAGAAAAGTAATTGCGAAATCAACTGTTACATTTAAAGAAAAAATTAATAAATACAATACAGCAAAAAAAAAAAAAATTGTTGGGTAACAAGAAATACAAAATATGTTGTTGCTGCACAAAGTTATTTATTCATTGCGCAAATTTGTCTAATTTTCTTTCAGACAAAAAAAAGCTTTTAAAATATAAAGCAAAGGTGAAAGCAAAACTATTGACTGAATGTTTACAACAGGAGAACTATTTACATAAAAATTAAATTTATATCTGACAGGGGGAAAATGTTTACATACATTTGTATTGTCTCTTTTGTGCTTTGCCTGCAGTTGTTCCCACCATTGAGTTACTTCTGCACGCAAATCAGCAACAGTATCACAGTTTTGAAGTTCAATAGTAATCTATAATCAAAGCAATACATAAGAATGAAATATGAATCCAGTTTTATCTATAGGTTGAAAAGTTTCAAATTCAAGTTTAAATAAAAATCATGCATAAATGTTTGCAAAAATGCAAGAAATAAAATACAGGGTTTCTAACCCAAAGTAGAAATAAAGTACTTTGAAGCACCCTATTTTTCTACACCGATATTACATGACAATACATCAGTTTAAATAATAACCCTAAAATTACTAATACTTGTGTATGCAATCAAAATATAACACTCAGTAGCTTAAGATAGAAAATTTGTTATAATATCAATTGAAAAATTACATGAAAGTAATTATTTAAAATTACTAAAGAAACTACTAAGACAATTACTTTCGAAAAGTCAAATGAACTCAAAAAATGACTGAAACAAAAGAAATTGAATACCAAAAAAAATTGTTAGTTATTATGATTTTTTTAAATGCAATGAAGAAATTTCTAAAATTACAAGAAAGTTTTAAGCCTGTGAGCATTCAAATACAGTTAATTGATGATGAATATTTACTCCACAACAATCAGATACCAGAATGACAGCAATCTAAATTCCAGCATTAATAATGATGGGTGAGTTAACTCAGCAAGTACAGCCGTCTCTCGTATAACACGGTCAGGGTTGCCAGATTTAAGAACAGTATGTACGGGACAGGCTTAAAGGAGTGAAAAGGGGGGGGGGGTATTTTTGAGGTTGAGGGCAATCATTGGTTATGTATTTTTAAGGAGTGATGTATTATAACATGGTTATGTTATAATAGCTTTCCGTAGGTTTCTCTTGGTATGTTTATGGGTGAACACATTTTTGAAGGAACGCTAACTCAAAGAATAAAGCAAGCAATAGAACAAAGTTCAGTAAACATAGCGACGTTGATGGGAACTGGTGCTAATTCGTTTTTTACTTGTGTTCGCTATAAGTTAATGGTGCAATCGAAAATTTTTCTTGTTAACTGTAACTACTTTTTCTGAAATAGTAATGCAATTAATCGTACAGCAAAACTTGTTTTTTAATGCCATATCAGCCAATGGAGAAATCTGAATGAGTAAAATAATTTTAATGCATCATTTGCCACTTATCACTTTCATTCATATCTTTTTGTGCAACTATGCAACTAAGCACTTCCTTTATTGTTGAAAACTCATCGTATAGATCAACTACTGATACTTTATTTTCAATATGTAACTGTTCTACAATAGCTGACAAGTCAGAAAACTACTTTATCCATTAAAGTCATCGGTCTTTAAACAAAAAGCGGATTTTTATCTATGAAATCAAACCACTTTTTCACTTTCCAAAATTTCTGGCATCCCTCAGTCAGACATTGTATTTTTCTATTGTCTAGGTGTTTTAAGGTTTTAGTGACGAACGATTCATAAAACTTATCTCCAAATCTGCTCTCTAGCTGTTTTACCAAATGTGACATAATATCATAAAGTTATCAGCTGCAGTTGTAGATTCATTTTGAAGTTTTTTACGGGCAACTTCAAAAACGGGGGACACATTACTAAGAAAATGGAAAACTAATGCAAACTTCACATGTTTGAGCTGCACTTTCTTCACTTGAAAGCAATCATTTTCTGAGGGGCTGAGGGGAGGGATTCTCCCTCGCTTATAAAATAATTCATGAGAGAAGGCTAAGATTAAATGAGTCGATCTTCAGCAGGAGCTAAACTTAGCCATCGTGTCGGGATATGTTTTAGTAGCTTTTTAAACTCTAGGTTAGCAAACTCAAAAAAGTCCTTCAGATCATTCCGCTTAATTGCAGATCTAGAAAAATGTGAATAAATTTTTAAAACAATAGTTTTGACATCAATTTCTAAAGCATCAACAGCATGGCGAAATACACTGTCAACTATATGAGCTAAACACCATGACTTAAGTAAATTTTTCTTTTCCTCTCTAAGTAGGGTATATACTGACCGCTTTGTTTCAAAATTAACGTTGGTACTGTCGGTTGAAAATGTTGAAACTTATCGTAAAGCCAAGTCCGACTCAATCAAGGCTTTAGTAATAGCCAATCAGTTTACTATAGAGTTAGCCGTCTCCGAACTTTTTGCTCTTTGATTTTCTTATTGCTCTTTATTAACCATTGTTTTTTAAATTTTTTCCCCTTAAAATAATGTCTCGTTTTGTACAATATTGTTATTAGCTAGAATCCCATATGGAAGTTTCTCGGGATGCGGGACAATTTTTCAAAATACGGGACTGTCCCTTGAAATCCGGGACTTCTAGCAACCCTGAACACGGTACTTCTACAACACGGTTTTGATATTACATGGCACCAAATTTGCGATTATTATAACATGGTTTCAATATTGCATAGTAAAAAACTTGAATTTATAAGTACACGGTTTTGATGTAACAGGAATTTTAAAAGAAGGAATTTAATTTTTGTTCAATACACTGTTTAAAAACGTATGGTAATAACTGTATAATACGTTTTTACTTTGTTCTTATGAAATTTTTATGAAAAATTGTGTCTTTGGTTCAAAAGTTTGGTTTCCCCATACAACACTAACTTTTAACTTTTAAATGCATATTTTATTTTTCCCATCGGTGTTCTAAAAGCAAAAATACTAATATTATTTTGTTTCCAATGCATTGTAAGAAAATTACATTAGAATAATAAACATAAGCTAAATTTGGCAAACGATAAATGAAAAATGTAGTTGAAACAAAATATGAAATAAAACAAATTAAACTATTCTATTTATTTTAGTTTATACTAGCAAAAATACCCGGCGTTGCCTGGGTCAGTAATAATTATGAGAAACAATCGTTACTTGCCCTTGTTTTTTGTTTTAAGCGAAAGAATTTAAAACAAACCTTTTTGACGTGATTAAAAATCGAGCTTCTTCCTTACTCATTAAACTAAAATAGCAATAAGTATAAAGAACAAAATAGTATTCAATTAGAAACAAAAACCCGACATTTAAGCATATACAAATTTGAAGAATTTCCGAAATATGAAATTAAACTTTACATGTTTAAAAAGATTTATCTGTTATTACTTTCAAATCTAAAACCTTCTCTGTATGGCTATTGATGTACGAACTGTTTTAAAAAATGTAGCCGCCCGTGTTCCCCTTACACTTGCTTTAGTTATTTTGGGAAATTTCAATTTTTGTGGGCACTTGGTGCGGTTTAAAATCTTACCAAATTTGCGAGAATCATTTTGGGGCACTTTCGATAATACTCCCCCTCCTTACTAATTTTTATTATAGAAATATTGTTGCCAGATGCTGAGATACTTTTGGTCAAAAAAAATGGCGCTAAACGGTTTCATCCGAAATGTTTCCAAAATAAGTAGCAAAATTTGGCGATTGTTTGAAATCGTGCAAAAAGAAAAATTAATGGAAGTTTTTGTGAGGTTTATGGATTTGCCTAATTTAGTTGTTGAATTATTTTACACAGTATTTTTTTTTTCTAAGTATCTTTGATTGGCGATATTTTGTTTATATAGTGAAAGCTGAGAAACATTATTACGTAGTCTTTGGGCTCAAAAACAGCGACAGTGGAAAAAACTGACAAAAGCATCAGCTACTAAAATTTTTCTGAAAAAATTCTGGCGATATTTCTGCTGGTTGGTTGCATATAGTGAGCAAGTGTCCAACCAGCATAAATAATATTAATAAACCATTAACTACATAAGTTCCGTTTAAAAGTAAAATGATCAGCCAAATCCATTCATTTTTAGCCAATCTTGTGGAAAAACGTTACTTTAAGATTTGACTTGAGAAAAGCCTCAAAAAGTCAGACGAAACGCAAAAATATTCAACAATACAACAATTCTTGGGAGTTGAGATGACACACTAAATAATGACTTGGGTTGATGAAAGCCTTCGAACAGGGAACAAAAAAGCTCATAACTCGTTTTTTATACAACTTAGAAACTTCGAACAGATGCTATCTTCAGCAGTAAAATTGGCGCTTTCGATGGACATATAATGTTAATATGTGCACGTTTTTTTCCACCCCATATTGGGGCATTTATGCGAAAATTGGGACTAAAATTGGAATAGAAAGGGAACTATCAATCGTATTTTTTTCGAACTGGTCTATAAACCTTCTCAGTACCAAACTGAACAAACGGTGAAAGTTTCAGCCAAATCTGCCGGGTAGTTTGTGAGATCTTAGGGAACAAATTTACCAAACTCCATTTTTATATATTAAGATTTTTGTTGTTGTTGCTCAGATGAACTTTATTGCTATAGAAAAGCTCAGATTTTTTTTCTTATAGAATGCATTTTGTTCTTAGTACAGAAAGCAAAGTAGATTAAGTTTCTTCTTGTTGCACATAACAGCTTTAATTTGAGGTATGTAAAATAATTAAGTTTTATCATTTATAACAACTCTTATTTTTAAATCAGTGGGTCTTTGCATGTTCTGGTTACCAGTTTTCGTTTGTATGCTCAATTGAACCGAAATTTCAGCTATGATAAAATTTGCACCTTATGACTTAGTTTCTATATAACACAGTACACATTCCTTGATTTACATTATTTCAAGGTCTTGTATAACACGGTTTCGATATAACACGGAATATGGTTTTACAGTACACATTGACATAATCTGTGATATGTACATGATTAATTAGGTTAAAAAAATAAGTAAAAAAAACATTTATAAAAAAGTCTTGTATAACACAGTTTCAATACTACACGGAACGAATTAACTGCAAGGGATACCTGTAACTGAAATTTCATCAAAAGAAAAATGTGGTCAGTCATGAAAAGAAAAGTAAGAGATGGAAAATCAAGGGAAAACACGATTTATAAATACTCCAGACATATCATTTTTCAAAACAACAGTTTGGCAAAATTACATCATTAACAGTTTTTTTTTTTTTCTTTAGATTGTAATTGAAAATTCATCAGTTTAAAAAAAGGAATCAAAAGGACATGAAGAAAGGGGGAGATTTTCATAGTTACAATAAAAACCGATTTCCAAAATATAAAAATTTCTTATTGATGAAAAAAATCAAATCATATACAGAGATCAACAGTTTTTTTTTTTTTTTTTTTTTTAGCAATTAGGGAAGTGAATTTTCAAACTTCAGGAAAAGAAATAATCAGTTTTCAGATTAAAAAAAAGGTAGGTACTATTCTCTAGTAATTTGTCAGTAATTTTGAGTCAGACAAAAATACAAAGTATACTGAGAAAAAATATTTTTTTACAGGAATGAGAGGTTTTTTTTTTGGATAAATTCTTTTATTTTTTTTCATCCGATCTTTAATTAAAAAAAAAAACTGGAGTAAAAGTAAAAAAGAAAACTTTCAAGCTTCTGAAGAGTGACACTTGTAGAACTCTGCTAATTAGTGGAACAAAATCATGGAAATTTATATAATGAGCCAAAAAGATGTAATTCACAGACAATTAAGAAAAAAATACATAAATAATTATGTATTTAACAGCTGAAACATTGAACAATATTTGACAGAATATTTCCTACTTTTTCCTGCAAACCAGCAGGTTGACAAATGATCCTCAACGTGCAGGCTTGCTTTTCCGCTAGGGTGGAGCGATGGCTGTTGATGCCGTGACCGTTTAGCTGCCATCTTCTTAAATGATATGCATATCTGAAAAAAAAAAGTAAAAGCTTTACTTAGGGTATGATATGTCAGATATGATATATGAGAAAACATGGTTGTAATGATTTTAAAAAATAGTAGTAAAACACCCCTTACTATCTAACAATCGAAAAAATATTTCACATTTCATGATCTTGAAACAAATACACCCAAACCTGTTTTTGTGCACGCTTCTTTTCATGCGGATTATTTTTTTTTTTTTTTTTTTTTTTGTGGTACATTAAAATTTTAATCAGATTGGGATTCCATTATTGACGAAATTATTATTGAAATGAGTGCGAGATAGTATCTTCAAGTGACGACATAGGCACCCCGATGGGAAGTCATTGTGCCCTCCAAAAAATTTCCTAATTCGAAATTCAAAAAAGAGAGATTTTGTCCCACTACTCAACAAATATTATCATCACTTAGTTTGTTTTGATTTTGTATAAATATTAAAATTTCTCAAGCTTTTGAGTTATTTTCTATGTGAGACTTTTTTATGCGGTTCCTATCCACTGCATAAAAAAAATATTTTTTAATTGTGTTGGGAAAACAACTTTTTAAAGCTACTCGTGAAGCTTTGAACAATTTTTTTAATGCGATTTTTTTTACGCGGTCCATATCTACTGCATAAAAACAGGTTTGGGTGTACAGTAAAATCACGGTGGCTCGATACCACTAGAACAAAACACATAACGGCTAACCAACAGGCATAATGAAAGATTCAGATTTAAAAAGATCTTAATACAGTTTATAAAATCAGACCTTAGAGAGATTAAAATCATTACATAGGATGGGCTGACCTATAAGAGATTTTGCTTCCAAGAAAAAGTTTCGTTTTGTTTCAGTTTAAAGTATCTTAAAACATCGTTACTAGCTGTTACAATAAGAAGTTGATTAAAAACCATTCTCAGCAAGTTATCAAGATAATTGGAGCTTAGAATGTAATTACAACATATTGGAAAAAGATTCCTCTGAAAAACGATGACATTTGCATTCTTATCTCAATGCAACTTAAAAACTAAAAAAGTCAAAACTCAATTGCGCAATGCATTTGAAGGTATGAGTAAAATAGAATTGGAGTACATTGGAGTTTGGCGACTTGTTCACTTCCTAACTCCATAGAAACAGAAAAATATCTAGACGCTCTGCCCCCCCCCCCCCCATATTTATTCGGCATACTTTAAATTTACACTTTAATGGACCCTTTAATGTTTAATGGCTTGATATATTTATCTGGCGTATTATTTTTTATTTAATAGAGTTTTTAATGTCATGTTATTTGATTGGCAGAATATTTTACATTTTATTGGTTCATAATTCTCAATGTTGTTGTTCAATGACTCATTTCATTTATATGGCAGATTTATTCAGCTTTTCAGTGATTTTTAATAACATTTTTTTAAATAGATTTTTTAAATTTAAAATAAATCTATTAAAAAATTTTTGATGGTTAGTTTAATTTAAATGTAATATTTGGGACACACTTTTTTACTTCATTTTACTCGAGTACATATTTTTTGAACAAGTCCATTAAAGTAGAATGAAGAATGACATTGCCAAAGAATCAGATATTAACCTATTGCGTTACATAATAGCTAAATTTACAATTAATAATAATATCCATACATTTGTTCAATAATAATGTCCAAATGCATCAAGCTAAAATAATTCCAACATGGTATGGGATTGAAAAAAAAAAAAAGTAGTTTCTATGTAACTTTGACAAACATGGTTGTAAACTCCAGGCTTGCTTATCAGATGTAGAATATCACCAAACTAGGAATTTTTGCCATTCAACAGCCATTATATAGCCAACGTTTTCTCATTCTTACTCTAGCCCAATGGTTCCAAAATTTTTTTGAGCCTTCGTCTCTTCTAAAGATTGGCTAACACCTATCGCCCCCTACCCCTTAAAAAAACGAGCTGATGTGTACATCACATGACTTCCTTTTACTCCAATTTAACGTCATTTCCTCATTATTGGCAATTTTAATGTGATTCAATAGTCTACTCTCTAAACATCACCAACAGTGGCCAATTTGAAACTAAATTTTAAAAAAAATCCCCAAATTTGTCGCCAAGTTGGCGACAAAACTTGGCAACCAAAAGACTGGTGATATATCACCAAGTGTCCGACAAATTATAACACCACTTGAGTTTGCATCGAAATTAACAATGATTTCCCCAAAAAGGGGCAAAAGAAACCTTTAGAAACACCAGAATGCAATCAAATGGGGAGGTGCACAACTAGACCCCACTAGGAGTCTACGTACCAAATTTCAACTTCCTAGGGCATACTGTTCTTGAGTTATGCGACATACATAAGCCCATATGCATGTACGCACATACATATGTACATACAGACGTCACAAGAAAACTCATTGTAATTAACTCTGGAATGGTCAAAATGGATATTTCGTGTGTCTATACCTTCTTAGGCACTGATTCACGTGTGGTCAGGTTGAAAAAAAAACTCAACATTCATTCGGGGGTGAGCAAAATGGAAATAAAATTTGATTTTTGAGTGAAATTTTTTTCGCAAATACTTCCATTTTTGTAAAAGGAAGTAAAAAGGTAGGAGCTAGTAAACATCGATATTATTGAAAATATAAATGCCCACTTTTAACTTGAAGTAAAATGTATAAAATAAAGCAATTTTATCCAATTACTCTTAAACTAAAAAATAAATAAAAGTACCTTTTTTTATGGATTTTTTTTCTCTTTTCTTTTCTGAAACAATCTGATAGTTATTTGAAAGTAAATACTTAACTAAGATCATTGACGTACTTTTAAAAAATACAAGAACATGCTTTAGGGAAAAAGTTTCTTCATTTAATTTGAGATCAGGGGAAATTAACATTGCACTTTAAAAAAAAAAAATTAATTTAAACTTCGAAAATTTGTAAACTTGGGAATGAATGATGAATCATGTCTTTAAGGAATAACGAATAAATACCATTGGGTTGGAAAATTAAATGAATAAATTACCAACCTTTTAATGCACAAAAAATTTCAAATTGCTGCAGCAAAGTTTTTCTGCATTACAAGGAACCCCTTTTTCAATGCAAAGGAAGAGTGAGCTTTTGGATGACAAGTCATCTCAGAAAAGAGCATACGCATTAAACTGTTGGTAATTCATTCATTTGATCACATTCTTAAAGGTTCAACTGAGGTGTAAAGAGGAAGCTCCGGTACTTTTTTTTAAACTTGTGATTCCTTATCTCGAACAACCAGTTTCGTATACATTCTCAATTTCGATAATTGCCAGCTACTATTATAATTTTATCTTTTAAATACTCATTGCCCCTGAAGAATTTATCGCATCTTGAGGAGCTACTTAGGCAGGGCCCCCTAAGGGCAAGGGTGCACCCAACCTCAATATAGCAGAGACCCCCCCCCCAAAAAAAAAATGAGAGAAATATCCCTCAAAACACCCCCTCCCTATAAACTTCAATGACCCAGTCTGCACCGTGACCCCTCCTAGGGGGGCACCCGACTTAGGGGGCCCATTTGGTGTGGTTGCAGGTTGGGAACCACTGCTATAGCTCATCTGAATCATAAGATACCTTTTCCTCGATTTTTATTTTCCCCCCATTTGAGCAGGCCAGTGGCTCCAATTTGTCTTTTGATATTTTTATACAAAGGATGTTAGTTGATTTGGCTCTCCTATTGGAATGAACCTTAAAAGAAATCATGTGATAAAATCTCACCTGCGCCTAAATGCCTCAATGTGAGTTTTTAGCAGCAGCAAAGCTCTTTGTATGATCATCAAGTTATGTTCTTCAGCCTAAAATAGATTTAAAAGTATTTTTTTCAATGCAACAAGTATTTTGCTTGTTTTACATATGATTAAAGATATAACAGTAACAAAACAGCAATAACAGAAAAATATCTTTGAAAATAATGAAGACTTATGGCCAATCAACACAACTGTAGAAATTTCATATTCGAAACCATGACTCTTGAGAATTCATCTTAAAAATTTTATTATTGGTTACCACACAGTGAAGTATTGTTATACATATACTGCATACTTGAAGCATAAGGCTGCAAAAGTAGATATCTCAACGGAAAAAAATTTATGCTACGAAAAGATATGAATTACAATAAATTTTCTGGTTTAGTTGAAACCATTTAGGAGACCATTTTTAAAGTCTTTGACTGTCTCAGGCTGCTGGCCTATCTAAATGTTGCAATGAAAAAACTGTAAAAAAAAAAAAATGTATTCGCGAAACTGGAGATAACCACTTTTGCAGCTACACTTCCCTGACAGAGATGTATGCTCACAAATTTGAAAATGTTACATTAGAAGATAACTAATGAAGTATTTTTTAGATTATATTGACAATCCAAGAAACAAAACACAAAATATGTTTTTCAGAACAAATAAGCAAAAACAAAAAATTCACACAAAACATTTGAGAAACATCACGTAACATGGGTAAAAGCACTGTTTAAAAAAGATTTATGAAATCCCTTCACTTATTAATAGTTTTCATTAAATATATAATATTTGATATTCAATGAATAATCGATCATTGAACAGATCGATTTCTCAGTTTTACAATAGTACATAACATGTCATGTCATCTATTGACAGAAAAGAAGAAAAAGCTACAGCATACCTGCCATCTACTGGGAAAAAATCTAAAAAATCCAGATTCTGACGTATTTTTCATTGTTATTTCGTGCGGAATAGGGATTTTTTATTATCCTTCTCAATACAACCAAACGTTTGTTACATCACATACACAATCAAGAGAAATGATCAAAAACCAGGAATCTCCCGGAAAATCCAGTAGAGTTGGCAGGTATGCTACAGCCATTTGGCCTTTCTCACAATCAGCAATGTAATAGCAGAGTTGAAAGCAGCGGCCAGCGGTATAAACACTAATAGATTAATAAGATGCGTGCAAGTATGATCAAAGAAAAAAATTACAGTACAACCTCGATATCTCAAATCTCTCGAGACGGGGAAAAATTTCGAGATATCGAGTTTTTGAATTATCAAGGTTTTTAAAAAATTACTCTCCAATTTACACACACGTACGCTATATACATTTATATATGTACTATGGGACCACTTCGAATTACGATCAATAAAATAGTCTTTAATATTTCACTAGATTTGAAATTTTCTAACTGTCAAAAGTGCACAGGATGAGATTTTGAAATGAACAACAATTTCAACTTGGTTTTTTCACCTAAAAATTTACAAATTCTAATTTCATCTTCAACCAGTAACCCCACATTCAAAAAGTTCTCAGCAGTCCATTTTGTAGAAGGTAAAAAAGCTGAATGAAGAAAACGAGGAACGCATTTTCCATTTTCGCTTGAAAACTGACGGACGAAAAATCGAACCCCTTTCCTCAAAGTGGACAACATGTTCGAGAGAAAAGCACAAAGATTCTAATCTCTGGGGAAAACACTGCACCCCCTTCAAGCCAACACTCCCCTATTATTCGGCTCCAATCCCCTATTCACAAAATTTCTAAGAAAAGGGATGAAAAACGTTAACCAATTGCCTCCGTAACTGGTTTTACTACAAAAATTGCCAAAGCAAAACGACAGTAAAAACTTGCTTCTGCGCAAAAATTTAGACATATCAAGGGTTTAAAAAATAAATTTTGAGATAACTATGGAAAATACATAGGGGTTTTTATAGAAAATGCTGGGGAAAATTTTTGTTTCGAGACATCAAGGGTTTCGAGATAAAGAGGTTTGAGATATCAAGGTTTGACTGTATAAAAATGTAAGATTGCTGAGCCACTGGTATATGAGAGGAATTTTGAGATCAAAAAAGGATTTTATCATACAAGATACATAAACTAGTAATAGGTAATTACTACAGAAACTATCGAGCAACAACAGTAATTTTTAGATAAATGCAGGCATCTATCTCCTCAGTTTACTAAAACTATTCTCAAACAAAATCTTATCATTATTTTAAATAGTACTAGGAAAGAATCGAATAATTAAAGGTGTATGTGTGTGTCTCCCCACCTGTCCCAATATTTATGGACAGCTTTTAAAACATTTATAAATTTTGTAACATTAGTACACTTGTTTCACTTTTGATCATTTCAAGGCAAAATGAAAAATAAACAGCTATGTATGACAAAGTGATAATTAAAGTTTTAATCAAACATGAAATTACAACAGTTGAAGTGGAATAGTTTTATGTAATGTGCAATGAAAGCTTTAACATCGACAAAAAAAATGTAATAAAATTTTCGTACATCACATTTTATAACATTTCATAAACAATACTTATCAAATACACAGAATAAATAATAAACATGTACCTCTTGTGTTTGCTTGGATGCATTCATGAGGCTTTCCATACAATGCTCAATGAACTCTTCTTCTTTTTCTAATGTTCCATGATGTACTAAAAAGTAAGGCATTTGGTCAATACTTAACTTACAACACATACAAAACTGCTTCTAGAAATGGATGATGCTCAAAAGAATAAAAAATAAACAAAGAAATAAAAATTAATGAATAAATAAATGAAATAATAATAATAATAAATAACTAATATGGTAAAGCACTAATTGTAATTAGAAATATATAAATGTTTTTTTTTTTAATACTAACATTTTTAACCAAATTCTTGCAAGAAAGTTAAAAACTGATCAGTAATTAAGATAATTTATAATTTCCTTTTTTTTTTCTTGTAAAAATATTTAAATATATTGCACATCTAGAACAACACTGCCACACTTGCAAAAACTACCTTTTAGAGTAAAATCAATTTAAATGTAATGCACCTTAGCTTAAATTCTTATAGTAACACACTGACGCATCTCTAAAATAAGGTTAATTTTTTTGACTATGTCTTGCATTTTAATAGAACTAATTAAAATGCGCCAGGACATGTATATAACGCAAAATCAATAATTTTCGATTTCTGGCGGTGTTGCATTAGGTGTGCGAATAAATTAAAATAAACTGCAACACTAAAAGAAAAAAACTGCAACTACCAGCTTACAACAAAAATTTAGCAGAAGAATTTAGATAAAGAATAATAAGCTTTTACTTATTAAAAATTACTTTTAACTAAGAAACCATTAAGTACATTTGAAAGGATTTAAAATAATAAACAAAATAGAAAATACTCAGACACATAAGATATAAATACTACAGTATAAAAATCTGCAAATATAGCAACAGTTGAAGCACTAAAATTGGTTCAAGCAAAATGAATTACCATTTATGTAGTAGTTATTCAGGTACTGAATGGCTGCCATGCTGACATCTGTATTTAGAGCACGTAGGGCGATGCCCCACAGTTGTCTCATTCCACTAACCTTTATTAGGAAAATAATGAAATGATTTCAATGCATGTTCAGTACAAAACAATGAAATAATACATCTGATTACATTTGAGTTCATATGCTTTTCCATTATAAAAAAGTTACGGGAGATTTCAGAAAAAAAAATCAGCATCGCTAACCACAGAATTTGAAAATTCACTGATGTTTGCCAAATAAGACTAACATTAGAAAAATTAAGAATCCCTTGCAAAACTATTTTAAATTCATTCATTTAAATGAGCATACTGCCCTGCTAAGCACAAAAGTTGTGTCCATACTTTAAATTAAAATTGATATGAGGTCACCACATGGTTCTTTGTCACATAGTTCATCTAAATACAGCGTTTTATGAGCATTTGTCATTGGAAAATATTATTTAAAAAATTCTGAAAAAGTTGCATCTGAATCAAATACATGAAGGCACACAACTTTAACCAGCAGTATCTCATTTTGAACTCAGATGCAGATACCACTTTTGCTCTTAGCTCGGCAGCATAGTGCGAATACCACATACCTGACTACCTGGTTTCAACACGATGCTTCTATTTATATACATTTTTTTCACAACAGAAAGAAAAATAAGTTTAAAAACATAAATCATCACTGAACGTAGTCATGGCCTTGACATAGTTCAGGCTCATCAACAAATCTTTAAAAAATATATTTTAAAAAAAACACCTAATTTCAAGAAATAAATTACTAAAAATGGAAAAATTATTTAAAAAACCAATAAGGAAAAAATAAATTGAATTGCAAAACACAACATAACATGTGTGAATTATGAATCTTTAGTCTGGGAAAGGTCTATAATTTACGCAAATTTGTTTTATAAGCAAGGGTGCATGAAAACGATGAAAAGACTACGACAATTAAACCTGATATGTTAGACACCCACTTCACTGGGCAATTGCGGGGATTAAATAAATAATTCCATGCAGGTAACATTATTAATACATGAAATACACCGCCAGCTCAATTATTCCATCCGAGGACCAGTTTCGTGCTTTTTAGCACTCATCAGCCCGGAATAGGAATCACATGAGCTGGAGGCGAAAAATCTCTTAAGGGAGTCAAGAGAGCCGAACAAACTGGTAGCTAAAGCAGAAAACATTATTAATGTTAGAAAAAAATGAGCTGCAGACTGTAAATATTCTTTTTGGGAAAAATGCCTCAAAAATGTTGAAGATTAAAGTGTAAAACAAAATGTAAGGTATTTAAATCATTTATTTATTGTGAGGAAAAAAAAGCTTATTTATTTTGCTTTCCGATGTAAAGAAAGAATGCTTTCTCAGGAAGATGTGGTTTACAGTAAGAGTTCTAAAGGGTTGGTATCAAGACAGTAAAATTTATGAAAAATGCTAACAACAATGCTAAAATGCAAAATTTGCAAAAAAAAAATTTGAATTTTGACATCTTGAATTCAAATTATGTTTTTCGCAATCACGAGCGTGTGTATGTAGGCGTGTGTGTTTGTGTGTGGGGGGTATGTGTGTTTGTGTGTAGGGGTATGTGTGTGTAGGCATGTGTGTTTGTGTGCTGGCATAAGTGTGTGGGTAGTTGTGTGTATGAATGTGTGTGTGGAAGGGTATGTGTGTGTAGGCATATGTGTTTGTGTCTGTGTGCAGGCATAAATGTGTGGGTAGTTGTGTGTATGTATGTGTAGGTGTATGTGTGTGTATGTGCTTGTGTGTAGGTGTATGTGTGTGTAGGTGTGTGTATGTGTATGTGTTTAGGTGCATGTGTGTGCATGTGTGTGTATATGTGTGTATGAATGTGGGTGTGGGAGGGTATGTGTGTGTAGGCATATGTGTTTGTGTCTGTGTGCAGGCATGAATGTGTGGGTAGTTGTGTGTATGTATGTGTAGGTGTATGTGTGTATGTGTAGGTGTATGTGTGTGTAGGTGTATGTGTGTTTGTGTGTGTAGGTGTATGTGTGTGTGTATGTGTGTAGGTGTACGTGTGTGTATGTGTGTGTGTGTATGTGTGTGCAGGTGTATGTGTGTGTAGGTGCATGTGTGTGCAGGTGTATGTGTGTGTAGGTGCATGTGTGTGCAGGTGTATGTGTGTGTAGGTGCATGTGTGTGCAGGCGTATGTGTGTGCAGGTGTATGTGTGTGCAGGTGTATGTGTGTGCAGGTGTATGTGTGTGTATGTGTTTGAGTGTGTGTGTATGTGTTTGAGTGTGTACGTGTGTGTGTGTAGTATATGGACGCAACCTGGAGAGGGTTTTCGCTATAGGAGCAGCATCGTTTGGATCCGGTAGACGGTGGTGTTGCAAAGGGTGCTGGTGGGAAAATAAAATGATAGCACATAAAAACAGTCAAATAAAAGCAATAACACACGTTTCAGAGTTACAAGCATTATTTTTTCCAATGCAAAGAAATGATCTTTTCATCAATTGGGTTCTTTCATGAAAGAAACTTGTTACCCTGAAAAATACCTCACTTTTGTGCAAATGTCGTACTTTTTAAAAATTGTCACTAAATTTTTTATTTTTCAGCACAAAGGGTTTTTTTTTTTTTTTTAATTTCTTATCAGAGATCACATAAAAAAAAACAAATATTGTAACTGAAATCCTCCAAGAAAATTCAGTAATTTAAGTGACATCATGTAAGCTGAAAAAGGCTAAAAGTATAGCATCAAAACTGCAATCTCTTTGTTCATACATCATTAAAATTCAAATAATTTTAAACCAGAAAAATGAAAAAATAAAAATGAATTCACACAATTAAAGAAGTTAACAGTTCAGTATATTGATCCAACACAAAAATGCGTAATTACATCAGCTGCAGACGAAGGGGTGTCGTAAGAGGCAGTGGCCAAGTGAGCTATGCTGCTCAGCTGCTGCAGGAGGTTGAGAGCCATCATGCTAGTGGATTCGGGAGGTAGCTGAGGCATCTGGAAAAGAATTTAGCATCTGAGTGTTAGCTGTATGATTACATATTTCACTTTATTTTCTATTGTTCATTTTTTAATACATAATCATTCCCTGGGTTTTTCTTTTTTTTTTCTAGTCAGTGAAAACGAATATTATGTTGTTTTAAAGAGGTATATAAGATCATCTATATATATAGAAATGAATGTTTGTCTGTATGTCATCCATGAACTCAAAAACTACCCGGCAGATTTGGCTGAAACTTTCACCGCTTGTTATTTTTGGTACTGGGAATGTTTATAGACCAGTTCGAAAAAAATCCAATCGATAGTTCCTTTTTTATTCCAATTTAAGTCACAATCCACTGGATAAATGCGAATAATAAAATTATTGGCTGCAGAAATTAATTCGCGTGAAAGATCTCATTGATAAGAAGTTAGCTGTTGCCATTTTTCTTGAGTTTGAACAAATAAATTCTTTCTTTATTGTTTTATGGCTTTTCATGCAACGGGGGGATTTAAAACTTTTTCTATTTGATACTTTTAGCGATTGATTGATCTTGCAAACTGCGTGAGTACAAAATTTGAGTATAGTCACGGCTTCACTGGATACCTGGACCGATTATTATGAAAATTGCTATATATATGTATTTTTCCACGGAGAAGGTGCATAATATGCTCATTGAAGCCACTCGCCACCAGGTGGCACTGCAGAGTAGCAACTTCTGCCCCGTTCAACCGATTGTCATGAAAATCAGTATAATGATGTTTTTTTGTTGGCGTAGCAATGCACGTCGGGTACAGCTAGTTGGTTATAAAAGTAAGAAAAACAACGTTAAAAAAAGCACAAATTTGCCAATTACAGCAGACACGTGTTTCGGCGTTACAGGGAACGCCTTTTGTCGGATGTCTTTTCATCCATAAGTTCATTACTTTTTGCATTGAAAAAGGCGTTCCCTGTAACGCTGAAACACGTGTCTGCTGTAATTGGCAAATTTGCGCTTTTTTTAACGTTTTTTTTTTCTTACTTTTCTGTTCAGCACAAAGGTATTTATTTATCTTATCATTGGTTATATTAAGTTTAAAGTATAGTTTAGTTTGGATAACTTGAGTTATGACCTTGACAATGGTTACCTCTTTTGGGTTACAGAAAGGAATAATTGTCGCAGAAATGAGTTGGGTTACTTCTGTAGTAGTTTTGCAAAAGTATTCCAGCTCAATTCTGCACCCATAACACATCCTTTTCCTGCTGAACTCCCAAAAATAGAGATAAACATCACAGCTCAACTTTCTGGAAAAATCCTGCGGTTTTGCTGAGATTTCATACAATTAACAAAGAGAGAGAACCTTATGCATTCAGCAATGGTATACAGCTTCGAAACATCAGTAAAATATGTTTTTTAGTATCTAATAAAAACCCTTCGAATACATTTTACTGAAATTTTGGACATCTACATGAAAGCTTTTTCCAATTAAGTGTTCATCAAAATATACTAATTTGGATCTTTTCTTTCTTTTTCCAATAAAAAAATTCCATACTTCATAAAAAATATTAATAATATTTGATCCAGATCAAGTCGGCAAGAAATCTTGAGTTGTAAAAAAAATTTTTGAGAATTAAACATTTTTGTCTTAGAAATGAGTACCTTTTCCAACAGCACATGCTTAAATAGAGAAATGCTAAGAGCGTGTTGATCTTTGCTTTTTGCTTGGTTCAAGAGCCAACCAAATAGTTCATCAGCACACTCTGGGTCAGTTGCTAAACACTGCCATAAAGTGTCGACTTGTTCATGATTTAAACCTGCAAAGAAATCAAAAGTACGTACATTTCAAATCAAAAATGCAATTTCAACTGAAAAACAGAAGGTTATGAAAATTAATATGCTTCATTTTACCATTAAAAAAAATTTTGGGCCTTTTTACGCCCCTGCATGAATTTTTAAAAAATAAAGCAGAGGTTGGAACTAACACTCTAGAAATAACATAACCCTTTTTGCTACCTGTTACTGCATTTTGTTGTGCTAAATGCTTTTTACGAAAAAAAAATAGCATAGTGAATATTGTGACTGAAAAAAATTCTTGTTAGCAGTGATTCTTAGCAACTACTTTAAACATTACTTTTGTAAAGGAACAAGGTTGGAACTCTCAACTAACTTTTTGAATCTGATTTGAGGAAATCTCACATCAGCCTATCAGCAGACTTAAATGAAATGCTAATCTGCAAGCCAACTTTAAAAAATTCTCTGGTGGATTTTGACCAATGATGCGAAGCATTTTTAATATTTGTAACCACTAAATATTCTTATTATTGTTCCTGCTCACATCAATTTTCATAAAATTTGAATTTACAGTATCTTGCGATATAGAATTTCTATTAGATGAATTCCTTGGACACCGGAAACTTCTATTTTGTTCAACGCTGAATAATTCCCTCGCAATTACGGCTTTGTGACGAGGCTAGTTGAGTAAATTTCTCTTGACATTGGCTTGTGCCATGGGTGATAGTGAACTCGAGTGAAATTTTCTGACGACTGTGAAAGTTTCGGAAACTATGAGGAAGCTTTTTTTTTTAAATAAAATAAATAAAATATTTTATTTTAAAAATAATTTTGAAATAGAGTAAGAAAAGTGCTTTACAAGTTGAAGAGAAAAGACTGAAAATTTTGAGACAATATAGTGGCTTTATGCAAAATGAGCTTGAAATTATTATGCACTGGTTTACCATTTACAAATATTTTTAGAAAAGGGGGAGAGGGGAAGATAAATATTCAAAATTTCAATTTTACTATCCTTTAAGTTAAATAAGGAATGGAAAACGTCCACCAACTTACGAAAATTTTCAGGAGAGCCAGCCGTAGAAAAAACGCACGTTAAAAAATGCAGGCGAACTTGAATTTCATCTTTATGAGAATACCTGAAAAACATAATGATGCTTTAAAATTTTAAGCATTAAGATGAATCAACTGAAGAGCACAATAAAGGATGATGCAACGTGAGAAATAAAAGAATCTGAGAGTAACAAGTTCAAAGTTTTCAGCTTAATTCTTGCTTTTAGGATTCAACTTAGGAAAAAAGAATTAAGGTGGGATCTCCCACTCTGATCAAAATTCTAAGTGGGATTTTTAAATTGAAATGTTTTTTTTCCTTGAACAGCTAAATATTTATTTGAAAGAAGTATTTGCATATCATTTAGCGCAAAACCTATCTAACCAGCATAATATAAGAGAATGATCCATTTGTTTGTTACAGTAAATATGAGTTTTATTATTTTAGATGTATCAACTATTTGATTAAAAGAAACCTTAACGATAAAATTTCTTAATTTCTGCTTTGTAGGCAAGATTTTCATTTAAAATCAATCATTTGCTAAATGATGTGCTAATAAAGCACTCTCAATAGTTACACAAAATACATCAGTACTTCTAAAAGAAAAAAAAAAGTCTAAATATTAAAATAATTTAATCTTGAATTTGAAATTACAAAATCTAGATAATATTTTTAAAACACGATTTTTTTTAGTTCGCCGTTAAGTGAACTAAAAAATAATGAATGAAAAACAAGTATACTTACATATTAAATTTGCTATCAGCTCGATTAGAAGTATAATTTACAAGATTATTAAAAAAGTGTTTCATCATTTTATGCTCCTTTTCAGCCCAGCTAAAAAATAAAGAATATAGAGTCAACATTTTTCCCCTTTGCATTTAATGGGAAAATAGTACTTAAAATAATAATCAAACACTTACATTGTGACTGAATGAGTATCACTACTGCCTCGAAATTGTTGAAAAGAAGCAAACAACTTGGGTAACAATCGCATAGAAATGATAACAGATCTAGGAAATTAGAAAAGGAATTATAATTTCAAAGTACATAATATCATACAAAATATTATTATATGTAGATAATATTATGTAAAAAAATTAAATCAAACTTAAAGGGGACAAGAATTTTGCCTACTCCAAATTTAGAAGTCTCTTTTCTGATAATAGAAAAAAAAATTAATGCAAAACATTTTTTAAAAAATTCTATTGTTTCTATCACCTGCATATGGTTCTGAAATGTGAACTGTAGCATTTGAGTCATAAGTTCAAGCAAACTTTCAAATCTAAAACAAAGGTGCATACATCTAAAACATAATGAGATATAAATTAAATAGTTTAACCTATGATTAATCATATTCGTCGACAAGTATGGCTGCAAATATTTAAAAAACATACAGTAAACACCTCTTATAAAAACTATACTTTATGTTTACTGAACAATCATACTTCAAGTAAAGAAAAATTGACAAAAACTCGGCAAATACCGAATTTTTACAAAAAGTAATTACTGTTAGGAGTGCAAACGTTAAGAGAATTCTAAAATACTATATTCCCTTTACAGTATAAATAACAATTAATGTATTTAGAGGTTTTGAGCTCACCTATTGTTGGCTATGTTTTGCAAACATCCTTCTATAAATTTCATACGGATCATTTTATCAGTGGACCAACAAACAAGATTGCACAATATCTTTTCAGCCTCTACGGACAAACCTTCACTGAGCTGACCCTAAGATCAAGGGGGAGGAGGATTAGCAAAATATCATAATATAAAGCAAGAAACATTAAAAATTAAATGTATTTCCTGAATATTTTTAATAATTGTTAATGAAAACTAACAATTATTAAAACAGTGACATGAAATTCAAATCTTATCAGTTTCAGACTAAAAAAAATAAAAACTGTTTCAAATTTTTATTTTTTTTTTCTTTGACATGTGAATTTCAAAGATATGCACTACCAAAATTTTATTTTAAAAATAATTTGAATTTTTTAAAACACTATTAACGTCACAAACAACCATTACAATGGTATATTTGAACAAATGTTATTAACTGAAAAAAAAAGTGCTTTTTGTGTAAAACTAAATCAGTGTTAGAATCCCCCCATCCTTATTAAGAAAAAATAATAATTATCTGAAGGACCAGTATTTATCAAGCTATACTGGCCCATAGAGAATGTGATTGGTCCTTCTTAAAAAAACAGGAAACATGTTTTCTATATAAGATTGAAAGCATTTTTGCACTTGTCTTTATTTCTCACAAAAATTGAGAAATAAATTCAATTTAGTATTTGAAACATTAAAATGATCTTGCGATCTTGTATGTAACTTGTATCCGAGTTTTATTTGTTGGTGGTCCAAAACGGTTTTTAGTGGTCTCAGACCAGCAGACCACCAACGATTTGGAACACTTAAAATGCTCATATAATTGAAAAAGACTGAAACAGCTGACTTGACTACTCTGTAAAAAAAACTACATTACGACTTTTGTTCAGCTGAATATTTGATTAAGCCATGGACTTACAAAGAGAATAATTTTCCCTTCTTAATCCTTTTTATAAAAAAAATGCTCCCTTTAAATAGCTCTGTTTTTTATTTTGCAGATAAGAGGAGAAAGATTAATAACCAAAAATAATGTATTTTATGCCACAATCTGCAAAAAAAAAAAAAATCTTCCATAAATCAACATAGATGTGGAAAACACCAATTGCAAAAACATTCTGAGGGAATAAATTGTAGGTGATTTGGTGATTTTTATTACTAGCTTTCAGTTGCAAGGAAAATAAAGCTTTTTATATCATACTGTGCGACTGAATCAAAAGAGCATTTTCAACTTCAGAAGCAAAAAAAAAATTGAACTCAAAATTTCTTGTGCACACTTACAAAACACTCAGCAACACAATAAGTTATTTTTTAATAACTTTTAAAACCCAAATTCTTAATGCATCTTACGACATAAATCTTTTTGAAGTTATGATTTTGGGGGAAAAAATTGTATTAAGGTGAAAGAGGATAAATTTCAGCAGAAAAGAATTTGAACAGTCTAAAGAACCACAAAAGCTTACAAAATCCTGGATAAGGGTGGTACTTTTCCATTTTCAACATTTTTTACCTATGGTCAAAACAAAATGCTCAGTGGCTTGTCAAATGCTGCCAAAACCAATATTGCTGATACTTAAAATGTGATGCTTAATTTTAAAATGAAACAATCTATTAAAAATAAGACTAATAGTTACATTCAGGTGACAAAAATATTGCAAAAAAAAAAGGAACTAAGCCGTTAAATATTAAAAATTGAATGTCTAGGATGGTCTATTGATTTATTAACTACTTTTGAATAATTATTAGATCTGTTTTAGGGGCCATTCATTAATTACAAAAGGATGGTTTTGGCAATTTTTGACCCACCCCTCCTTCCATGTAAGGGTATGTAAGATTTTTCACACCCCTCCCCCCGTATTCTTACGTAAGATTCCATTTCGTTTTTTAAAATAATAAAATAGTGAATCTTACATCACTGGAATCGTTATTAAATTCACAATTATGAAATTAAACCTTTTTGTTTAAAGAAATATTTACTAAAAAGTTGGAATCTAGACTGAATGTTTTTTTGATTTTTTTTCTTTTCGTATATGATGCGATACTAATTAAAAATAAAACATGCCATACATAGTGCAATCAAGGGTGCCCATATGCAAAATTTTAAGGGGGGGGCTCAAAAATTTTCCCCATGGTTTAGCAAAATATTTTCCCCACAGAAACCGATTTCAGTACAGATTAGAGACATTAAAATTTGATATTTTTAATAACTTATTCATTAATGGGTGGAAAAGAAATTTTTTTACATTTTTGCAATGAAAAAAGCACTAAAAGCAAGGAAGTTCTCATTTCAAAAGGGGGGCATGAGCCCCCCCCCCTTGCCCCCTATATGGGCGCCCTTGAGTGCAATTCTTTTGTAGAATTTTACGCAATTCATTCTTTGTAAAACAAATAAAAATCAGCTCATCCAATTAAATTTTTGACCTTTCAAACGCAAATGAAATATGATCACTGCTAAACCACTTGATGGCGCAATTTCTAATATAAAATATTGACTTGGAAAATATTACGTAAGAATGGGTTTGACCCTCCTCACTCAAAGTAAGAGGATGTAGAGATTTTTCCAACCCCCCTCCCCCGGGACCCTTACGTAATTAATGAATGGGCCCTAGCCTTGTGTAATTTCAGAGAGAAGTTCATAAACCTCACGAGTAGAGAGTAATGACATAGTCACGAGTAGAGAGTAATTACATAGTCACGAGTAGAGAGTAATTACATAGTCACGAGTAGAGAGTAATTACATAGTCACGAGTAGAGAGTAATTACATAGGGGTTTGAGGAAAATATTACAATTATCAACTACTTACTATCCGGTCATCTTGCAGGATATCCCACAGCAGGGTCTGTCCCGGCTCGCAGACGGCGTCCAGCTCGAAGTGGTCTATCCTCACTTCCCTGGGACCGCGACCCAGGAAGGAGGGGTGCTTGCCCCCCAACTGTCCGGGGTACATGCAGGCCAGACCCCTGGGGGGTGCGTTGGACGTGTGAGCCAGGGGGTGGGCTCGAGCGGACAGTCGCACGAGTTCGTCCTCGCACCCGCTCTCTTCTTCCCCCTCGAAATCGGCCAGGTTCTTCTCGGACTTGTTGCTGACCCTGGAGCTGCCACAGCTGCCCTCGTCCGGACTCAGGATGTCTTCCACCAGGTCCCTGTAGGAAAATGATGAAGTGATTCTTATTTAAGAGCAATAAGACAATATAAACAAACAACATTTATTTGGAGCAGTGTGGCCCAACTTTTAGCTGTCCAAGGGCCATTCAAACTTTATCACTCCTGTCAACCACTCTTTCCGAAACTGCAGAGGAGTTACGAATTTTCTTACTCCTTGCTAACTACAGTGAAATCCCGTTGCAACGAACTTCAAGGGACTGCAAGTTTTGTTCGTTGTAACGGGAAATTCGTTGTAGTGGAATTTAAATAATGTAATAGGAATTATATAGGGACTGAAAATGTAGTTCGTTGAAACGGAAACTTCGTTGTATTGGTATTCGCTGTAACGGAATTTCACTGTACTAAACGGCACGACCTTCAGGTTCACAGATCTGCAAGAAATTCTGGATTTAGGTCAATTCTCACTAGATATGAGCCCAGGTAAAGCGGTTTGACTGCATAAGCACTAGTTAGGCTGCAATGGGGATTCAAGTTATTATTCAAGTCGAAAAAAGGAATGGTTTTTTGACCCTTTTTTTTTGCATTTGCATTGCAGTATGAGCCAATTAATGCATTCACAAATAGAATAAATCCTCCCATCCCTAGTTGTACTAACAAGACACACTAAATAACTTAAGAGGGCAGATATTGTCCCAAAGTTTCAAATTACAGTGTAAACAACAATGGAATTTTGGAGTCCTGTATATTAGTGTGGTTCAGACAGCAAAAACTTGAGAGTCACAAATCTGGATTAACTTCTGGATTTAGTTCAATTTGTACTAGACATAAGCCCAGATAAAATACTTCGAGTGCATAGGCTCTAATTTGGCTGCAAGGAGGCTCTAAATTTGCTTGCTTGGTGCCGGAACTCCAATAACGTTTTCTTTAGAATTTGAAACTTTTGCACAATATTTGCTCCCTTAACATCTATTGTATCTCTTGTTAATACAACGCAGGGGCGGTGAAATTTATTCTATATGGTGAATACATTCAGTTGGGTGATACTGTAATGCAATATCAAGAAAAGAGTAAAAAATGTTTAATTTGAAAGGAAAAACCGTTGTTTTTTCTGAAGCTAAACTAGAAACTTTGGATCCCGATTGCGATCGAACTAGGGACTATGCAGTCAAACCATTTCACCTGAGTTCATATCTAGTGAGATTTGATCTAAATCTAAAATTTCATCCAGATCCGTGACCCTCAAGGTTGTGCCGTTTGGTAGTTAGAAAAATATTAAACTCCCACTCCAACCCAAAGACAAAAAGAACTTGATAAAAATATGTACAACAAAATTATTTACTTTCGAAAAAGTTTCAAAGAGCACCTCTTCACCAGGATACAAACTACCTTATAATAAATTTTACAGCTATGGGTAATGAGAGATTCTTGAGTACAGCAAAAGGGCTGTTTTGTGTGTTTGAAAAGTCGCTTCAAATTCGTTATCACTAGTAAAATTTTGCTCTTTAGCTCGGGGCTTGAATGCAGTTGAGCCTATGACTTTCGCTTAATTAGAAATCCTTATATCTGCTATTCTAATTAATTGAGAAAATTGGAACAAGCTCAATCTGATGCAGACAAAAAGCTTTTTTGAACAACATAGGATGTTAATGGCGGTGGAAAAATTTTCAACTCTTGAATCAGCAATTTATATGAAATTTTAGCTTAGAAAATTAATAAAAAAAACTAATTCAAAATTTAAAACCAAAATGGAACTCGAGAGGAAGCAATTTTGGATCTAGTTTTCTGTAACATAGGGAGTTCTGTTCGGAGATTGTGTGTAGGGGAACATATTGGAGCTAGTGGCTATAACGGTATAATGTTCTCGATTAAATTTTATGTGTACAAAATGAAAATTTTAGGTTTGTGCCCAATTTCAGAAACACTGATATTTTTGCACTCAGGCAGGGCTTGAAAGAGGTCTTTTTGTCAGGATTGGAAAATAGCGACGTAGATCTGCAGTGGACGGAATTTAAGGATAAACTTGCTAAAACCGTTGGGGACTATGTTCCATTTAGGAGAAAAAGTGTTCATACTAAAATTTGGCCCATGTGGTTCTCCAGGGAGATAAAAGAAGCTCTAATCTATAAGCAAGCTGCTTTTCGTCAATTAAAGAAGCTGGTCTGAGTGCAGATAGGCTCCAGTATTGTTGTCAAGGCGTAATTTTAAGTATTTGGTATGGATTCAGAAAAGTGAATTAAAACAAGGTCTAGCACATAACATGGATGGGAATTCTAAAAGGTTCTTTGCTCGCTGCAAATTCTGGGAAAGCACAAAGTTGTCAAATTGGGCCCCTGGAAGCATGGAAATTTAATCCAAAACAATAAGGATATTGCAAAGTTCTTAATAACTTTCCTTCCAGTGTGTTTAACTTTAACTGTATCTCAATAGTTGACATTAGCAAGACACAAGCTAGTATGCAGCTTGAGGATTTTGTTTTTTTCAGAGAGGAGGTTCTATTTCATTTGAAAAAATCACAGCAACTAAAGCTCTGGGACCAGATAATATTTATCCAAAAATTTTAGTTGAATGTGCACAGGAATCAGCAGATGTAATCGTAAATATTTTCAATGCTTCTTATAAATCGGAGACAGTGCCAAAGGACTGGAAACTAGCTAACATAACGCCGCTGCTCTTCCAGAAAGGGTCTAAAGATAATGCAGGGAATTATAGAGTCTGACTTCAGTGGTTTGTATGATTTTCGAAACTTTAATCAAAATTAAGATTATAAATTTCTTAGAGACTAATTGTCTGTTGACTAGTTTGCAGTATGGTTTCAGGAAAGGTAAATCGTGATGTGCTACTAATTTATTACATTTCTATGACAAGGTTAGCTTGACTCTAGACAACAAAAAGTGAGTAAATGTTGTTTATATCGATTTTGAAAAAGCTTTTGATAAGGTACCGCACATTGCTCTTCTTGGCAAACTAGCTGATATAGGAATAGAAGGGAAAACTTTACTTGAGGCGTTGGCTGACTGGAAAGAAAGGGCTTTAAGATAGCTTTAAGAGAGCTATTGATAATTCATTGAGGATTAATAAACTGACTAGGACCAGCCTAGCTGGGCCCAGAGCCTGTTGCTGGTCATCACATTTGTACTTTTATAAAATTTTGGTTCAATGCAAACCCCTGGGAATTGAAATAATTTTGAACAAAATTTCAAGACTGTAAGTGCTATAGGGTCTCCTGGACTCAAACTCACTACAGATAGAATTTCAATCTCTTTGACGATCAATTTGTTTTCAAATCCCCACAATGGAATGTTTACATAGCAAAAACATATTTAATACTTGTATCAAACATTGCAGCAATAGTTTATGCAATAAGTATGAATAAAAATATATCTAATCACAAAGATAAACTAATCATCGAGTTCCAGGAGAGCACTGCCATAGGGAGGTAAGTAGCAGTAACTGTAAAGTTGTCTTTTTTTTTTTTTTTTGCATTTTTGCCATCTATTGTACTTTAGCTTTATTGTACGAGCTTGCTTACTTGGTTTCCGCTGAAAATAAAGCATGAAAGCAATGTCCAATTCTAAAATATTACTGTTGTTATAGTATGGAATCCAAAACTGGTTTCATCAAATAATCACCTCAAGAACTCATTTCTGCAGATACTGCCCTTTACCTTCCCAGGGCAACGGCAGATACTTGCAACACTTATTGAGAAGTGCCTGATAAATACAAAGGACACCTTGAATGAAGAACTCGAAAAATTACCATTGAGCTATTTGGCAAGGATCTTACCAATGACTCGCTATCTTTTCATGGATAGCTTTAGAAGTGTGTCTCCAAAACAACCCCATTGTAATAAATATTAAATGCCTACCGCTTTCTTCTTTAACACAAAGCAAAAATGATTTCAAAATGAGGACCAGACAATGTTAGGATGTAGGCCATTACCATCTATTAAAGGTGTTAGAAATTAATAGCCAAGAATTTGGCAATCGGTTAATTTATAAATTTAAACTTGGAAATTACCCAATCAACAATTTGATTTGAATTGCTTGGAGCTATCGCCATAGCAATGCTTTTGCCGGATGGCTGCCGGTTAGTGCTGAGTTAAGAATGACTATCATGTATCAAGGCCCCACTAGATGGTGATGACGCTTAACAGGCCTTGACAACTTATGACTTTTCTGGGTTAAACCGATGCAGCTCCTGCATCCACAAATCTATGTCAACTTTTCAAAGTTTGTTTATTTTTGATTGGACTTCGCCCATTTTGACCACAAGAGGCACTAAACTGAAGCCCTGCATCCACCAATCAAGGACAACATACTGAAAACGTTGGTTCCCTGCAGCGCCCTCTTTGTTGTCATGAGTTTCAGCGATTGTCACGGCCTAAAAGAATTAAGTGGGGCCATGCATGAACGGATATTCAGGGGTTGTGTTCGACGAGCGACCGGTAGCTCAACAATCGGTTGATCACATGACAAATAATGACGTCAGCTCCAATGCTTTGGCATTGACTGATGTCATTAGCTGTCACGTGATCTATCGACCGGTCGCTACCCGATGAGCTCGGCAAACACAAGCAGGAGGTGCACGTTTGAATCCATCGCCATAGTAACGGCATTGTTGGATTGCCAACAAGTAGTGTCATCCTCCATACCAGAAGACAGCCCAGGTGTCGACGGATGTTCACTTTTTGCGGCAAATGCAAAAGGCACTTAGTATTCTGCCATGGGCAGGTAAAGGGCAGTAACTGCAAATTCTTTCATTTCTTTTGCATTTTTGTCATCTTGTACGTCAACTTTATTGCACAAGCTCGCTTATTCAGTTTCCGCTGAAAAACAGGTGCGAAAAAAAACATCAAAGTGCAATATTTCCCTACTGGCAGCATTGAATCCAGCACACATTTCCTCAAATATCTCGAAAACTCTTGTCTGTAGATACTGCATTACCTGTTCACTGCAGTATTACAGGGGCATTGTGTAGAGTATTCTTTCATGTTAATAAATAATACATATATTTAATTATCTATTAAAATAAATATAAATTAAAGTATTTCTTAATATAAAATTAGTGATTCAGTATCTTAACCGTAGTCAACATGTGATTGGTCAAGGGCTGGAAGCTAATTTAAATATGATGATGTCAATGGACCAATCAGGTGTTGGCTGTACATGTTAAATTTTGCTCAGCAGAGTTCGTCAACATTCTTATAAAAACAATTTTTTTTCGACTAAAAGTAAAACTGGCAAACAATCATATTAAACATATAACGTAACTACGAAACACGACACATCACAACATGGAATAAACTGTTAAACTAAGTCTAGAAGAATACAGCACATACAAAACCTAAAAAGTGTTGCCAAACTGAAAATGCAGATAAAAACATTATAAAGTAAAATTATGTAAATGAAGTTGATTGTTTTAAATTGATTTAAAGTCTTAAATCTAACACATGTAACTGCACTTACAACTGTTGGCTTTCAGCCACATGTTTTGCATTTTCACTATGTGTTCAGATATATCTTGCAAGAAGCAAGTTGTGTTTTGTGTTGAATAAAAGGTTTCACAGAAAGTGCTTCACTCTGCTGCTTTAAAACAGATAAGTTACATTAATTTTATAACACATTGCTCCCAAAACCAACCATAAAAATCCAACTCACCCGGGTATGGAAACATGCCTCTGCGGCCTCAAATTCGCCAGGTATTGTCTACACTCATAAACATCAGGATCCATCCCCTCGTTAAAGCCCGCCATGTTCTCGTCCCTCTCCAGGACGGCCTTCACCAGCTCCGGGAGGATCCGGGGGGCGGGGGGACCGACAGAAAGTTTTTTGTCCGTTGAAGGCGAAACGTCAGAATGTTTGTGCTCGCCGGGATTGCCGGCGAATTTGCCGTCCTTCACCGAGGTGACGCAGTGCACGGGAGAAGTCCCGTGCACGTCGGGATTGCAGTTCTCCACGCTCTCCTCGGAGAGCTCGGGCTGGCGCTTCTTGGCCCGCTTCTTGCCGGCGACGAACCTCGCCCGCTTCCGCCGGATCACCTGTTAGATAAAAATGCCACATTATGTTTTTCACTTCTTACTATTCAATCTGCAGGGCCTGATTACTGCACAAGCCAACTAGGCCTGGGCCTGGGGCCCCCTCTTCCTAAAAGGAGCCAAATTACTTAAAGAATTATGCATAGCATTACAACTATATAAAAAATGCACACATTTTTAAAATAATAGCCTTCAGGGGACCTCCAAATTATTGTGGGCCTTGGGCCTCATTTTTAGTTAGTCGGGTCCTGTCAATCTGCATTGTATTAATCTAGTATCAGTACTTTCCTACGTGGTATTTTTCATTGATTCCTAATCGGAAATATATCAGATGCTATCTTGCTCGCTTTTCGTACGCACATTTGAAGGTCAATGAAGGGGAGTGTCACTAGGGTGACGCCGTAGGAGGTGTGGCTTATTTTGTCATTGCTGACTCGAGCCAATTACATTAGACACGTGTATTGGGCGTCGGCATCTGATCTTACATGGCTTTAGTGAATGATATAGTAATTAGGTGGATGATAAAAGAACCCTCTCTTAGGATTTTGGCTACTTGCACTCAGCGATCTAATACACGATGTTTGTGTCGTCGGTAGACTTCACTTTTTTTCCCTCGCAATGGGATTGTGTTAGAAGTTAGTTTTACAGAGCCAGTGTTCATTAATCACACAGAATAATTGAGAAAGTTGTATTTCTTTAAATAATAAATTAAGAACTGAACAATAACAAAGTTAACTCGTACAAACAGATGAAAGAAATTAAAGCATGCACATGAAATAATAAACATAAAGCAAGGCTTCATTAAAGACAAGAAAGAATTAGACAATACTTAACTAGTCTATTGAATAATAGGAAAATTATTCTTACCGGCGATATTCATTTTATCCAGGCAACTCGTACAATATTTTTTTAACACTTTTTACTTCAGATTAAATGTGTCATCGTAGAAATAGTTATTTAAAATGATTATGTTTTTGTTTTAAGTGTTGATAGCAAATAAAGCTATTTCTTCTTCTAAAAGAGTTAAAAGTCATCTATTATACTCTCCTAATTGGATGGCTCAGTTGCCAAATTGATTAACTCCACTTTTAAAAAAAATCCTCATTTCTGCTTTAATAGTGCTTGATGTGAATTTATATTACACTTTTGGTTCAGTACATTTCTGTTCCTTTGATGGCAGAAAATGTAACATAAGGGCCCATTCACTCCTACGGACAACACTATCTTCTTCATCACTTTTCCCGACATTGTTTTGTGGAGTTCATCGATTTGGCAAGTGAAGCATCCAATTTACGAATTTACCAGAAACGGGTTTCATCCCATCACCCTCACCTTCCGGCTCCAGATATTGCACGGCCCGGCCCCCTCCCGGCCGGAGTCCTCCGAGTTCTCCGCCTTGCCCTCCGCCGGCGGGGGTTCCTCCGAGCAGTCCGCGTTGTCCGTGTCGCTCTGGAGGCTGTCGTCCGTCACGCTGCTGAGCTCGCTGTCCTCCCCGCTGGAGCTGTTCTCGGCGAACGGCGCCTTGCTCTCGACGAAGATGGACTGGCGCACGCGGACGGGGCAGGCGTGGCGCCACTTGCGGCCGTCCTGGTGGCGCTGGGAGGCATTGCGCTTGCGCTGCGCCTGCTGGAGCAGCCGCTTGTGGCGCTCCACGTCGCAGGGGCTGCTGGAGGGGCTGCCGTTGGTGTGCTCGCTGCCCTCGATGCTGCTCCGAGGGCGGTCGCTCACCTGGGAGCTGTCCAGCTGAAAGCAAAACGTTCCCTCATCAGAAAATGTGAAAGAATATGTAATACAGTACAAGAGCCAGATTCTGGAATCCGGAAGTCTGGAAGACCTGACAGACATCGGTAAGCGATATTTAACCACGTTCTCATTCCTAATGCAATGTAATATAAAATCGACTTTATTCAAATTAGATTAACTTCTCAACTCTTTTGACACGTGTAAAGTTTCAGTTTTAGGTTGGCATCCTTTGACGCCCAATCATATGCAAATCAGGCAAGTATAAATAGTGAACGATTCCAATCATTTTCTCTCTTTTTTGTTCGTCAGCCTCTCGTGTGTTAGGTTCGGCAGGGTATATTTTAATGGGGTTTTTTTGGGCAATTGCCCACACAGTCAAATAAAATTGCTCACCTACATTTTTCTAAATTTTTCCAATGGTTATAGGTTTCTATATATTTTTTATTTTTCTGTAAAAAAATGGAAGCGTGATCCCTAACTGTTCTCACAAGCAAAAGTTTTTTAAATAAATAAAACTATTAAATAATGATGTCTCGCAGTCCAAAACTCATAGATGGCAGCACGTAAACAGAGAGTTTTGTGGAACATAAACTGCACATTTACAAACCCCCCCCCCCCCCCTCTAAGGAAGTTGGAGTTGCTCACACAGTCAAATTTTCTTAAAATATGCCCTGAGGTCCGGTAGGTGTAGGGAAGTTGTGAATTCCACCTTCGCTTATGGCCAGGGTTTATTTTTTATTAACTTATTTTTGTTTCTATGGACCAATAAATTTTTGGTAAGATTTTAAATAAGTTTCCAATGTTCATTTCTTCACATTAACATCGATTCTGCATCTTCCACTGTGTGGTATCATCTCTGCTTGTATAAGCAAGTAATATTGTTGACTGACTTACGGAATTTAGCCTTTCGGCTTTTTGTTTAAACATCGTAAGTTGTCAAGACCCATGTTGGCAAAAATACAAAATTTTAGTTCTTGAAGACAATTCCCAAAAGGTTTAAGGAAGTTTTAGTAACTTCCATCATAAACATTGAAAATTGTCCCATTATCTAACCCGCAGGCAAATTGTTCCTCAAAAAGTAGAAACTCCAACAGAATCGTTCATTTGTTTCCACAGCGCGATGATGGGACATCTCTGCAACTATGTTGAGCAACTTTTGCTGAGTGCATGTGGACAACTATTTAAAAAGGTTTCACCGTTAAAATATAAATGTTCTTGTGTTGTTTCACAGTGATAATTTATGCAGGTGATTCAATATGCGTCACATCATCCGTGGGTGGGATTGGGAAATGTACTTAAGTGAATGAACTCAATCAATCTCTTACTCAACTTTTTGTTTTGATGTCACCCGAACTGCAGTTCGGTGTGATGTTGGGAGCAGTGTGCTCCAGTTTATCAGTTCCACATTGTCGAGTCGACTTCATTTTTATTTAAAAAATGTAGGAAATAAGTTTGTTGTGCCCGACTAAAGGAGCAGGCAGGTTCCATTAGTCACCTTGAGATAGTTTGGTGGTGAAGGAAATGAAAGATTGGAGTTTCTTTCACGGAGGTTGATGTTGTTGGATGTAGGCTTCACAGGACCTTCGAAGGTTCATGCTGGATTAGATTAGGTGTCCTGAAGTTGGGCTGGACTGAATGTCCAAGGGCTCTTCACCGGATGTGACAGTTCTTCGTATCCGAAAGGTCAAGTCTGTGAAAGGTCCAGCATGGTGGCTGGCCACAAATGGTACGGGCAGCAATCAACTTTCACGTAGGATCATATATGTTAAACTGTGAGCTTTTAAAAGTGCTCAGCTTATTAACTTTTAGTGGAAGCTCAACCAGGACGTATGATACTTCTTGAAAAAACATATTTATCTTGTGCAACATCAAGAAGAGCCAAAGTTAAAAAGTAACTTGTTTATGATGGCTATGATATATACAATGACATGTTAAACGAAATATTGAGAATACGCTCTTTACAATATTAAGTAGCTCATTATACTTTAAATGACTTCTGAAGCTAACATTCTAAGTCAAAGTATGAAACGTTAAACATATTGAGCTATGATATTCATGTCAAGAGCAGTAAGCCGAAGCTATCGGCAAAAACGGACAGACTCGACTGAGCTGCCGAAAGAAAACAACCAAGTCTGACTTGGGTTGAAATTGAAAGGGAAGAGAATGAGGCAAAGTGCCGGGAGCTTAAATGCTACCGGCAATTTGAATATTCTGCTGACGCGATCTCGTTGCAAGAAGGAAAGAACGAATGAGAAAAACTAATGCAAATTAAGGTTGCCAACACTTTTGGAAAATAATTTACCTCCTTTCGTAACAATATAGATGGATCAGGCCTTCACATTTCGATATGCCAAGTATTAAGGAGGGAATTTCCTGAGTGGTATGGACTTTCATATTAAGTTTTACCAGGACTATTCTATTATATTGGCATTGGACTCAAGATGGACTAGCGTTGGACTAGTCTGTAAATTTTTGAAACTGAACGATACTGTATTTTGAAAAGTGTTCCTATGAATGTGTTTCTTGTGGGGAGGGTTTATTTTCAGTCAAAATGTTTGTGGGTTTAAAAATAGCTTACTGACCCTTGTTGATATTACACGTTTTAAGATACATTTATAGTTATTGAATAAAATTGTTTTTGACTGTTAAATACGTGTTTTTAATCCCATTTTTCCCCCGAGCAGATCACCCCACAAACTTTTCGTTGGGCTTGCACCAACCCATTTTAGTTCTTCGAACTTTGGGTATTTCATCCACAGTAGCATGCGAGTCCAACAAACCACAACTCTTTCTTTAAATAAAGAAGTTTTTGATCTTTATTTTCCAAATTTTTCTTTAAGCTTCAAGGTAAACGCACCAGTAGTGGTCAGTGCTTCAGTAGTGGCCACTTCAAGGTTTAAAATGCACTAGTAGTAGCCACAGTGAAGTATATTTTTAAACTGTGGGTCTACAATATTAATTGCCACTCTTGAAACTCAATTAGTGTATTATAGCCCAACTCTTCCTTAATCATCAAAATTTTTAAAAATGCCAGAACTTCATTGTGTTCAATTTTTCATCCATTCTTTTCTCCAAACCTCAAATTTGATCCAGCAGTGGCTACTCCAAAATCTGAAAATTTCAGTGCAGAGATTTGAACACTTAGTGTACCACTACTGCCTGACCACGGATTGTATAGAAAGACAAACATCCGTTTTACAGCCGGAAAGGACAAATCTATTATTTTTTTAGCGATGTCAGCTTTTGTAGAAGCAGAGTCTCATTCAAATGAGAGGGGTACCGGCATCAAATTTTTACTTTTCCCCCTCATTCAGATAGATTAATCTCACATCTGGACGTTTGAAAATTCCATACAATCCGTGGTTGGACAGTAGTGGCCATCTGACATTCTCCCATCCGAAGAACTTACATTACTTACGTTAAATTTAAACAACTGATGAATAAAACTGATTCAATAGGATAGTTACATCAAGTACCAATGTATTAATCACATTATTATTAATTTATTTCTTCAAAGTATATAAGTATAACCTTGAAGTGGCAAACTACTGAAGCACTGGCCACTGGTGTGTTTACCTTAAATTCTTAAAATTGCTAACAATCGGCTATTACTTGCTGAATCATGCCATTTACAGCTCTTTTTAACATTTCATTGATTCTGCCATGTGGTGTGCATAGTATTAGCTAAGGTTAAGATTAGCCTTTTTGGATCGGAGCGCGTGTTTGAGTGGTTGTTTTTTCTGGCGAGTTATCGCGTTTAGTGATTGTTCACTGTGGGCAATAATTAGCGGCACATGAATTAAAATATTATGTTCAGTGAATTTGGCAAAATTCGAAACTTTGCTGCGGTAACCCTAGCAGTGCAACAATGAAAAATCCGATCCAAAATGGCTACAGTTAAGCTGATGCGTCGGCCTACCTATATAGCGGCTCTAGTATTAGCATTTCGTCATATTCAGTTTACAATATTTATTTAAGCAAAAAAAGTAAAAAAAGTTCCACCAAAAAAAATTAAGTAAATCGTTAAATATACAAAATTTGGATCTCTCAGAAAAATCAATGCAACTGCTGATCTGTTTTAGCCTTGATTGAAATTAATTTCCAAGACTACTTTTGACTTGGAACTGCTTTAGCCTTGCAAACGGTCTTACGAGCCGAGAGTGATTAAATAAGAATTTGGGGGAAACAACGTACTATAGACAGGACAAACCTAACCCGGCGGTATTGTGACGGCTACGTTGTTCTGCATCATAGCATTGCAACACTGCCAGGTTAGGTTTGCCCCAACTATAGATTTAATGTAGTAATGTCATAGATCTATAAACGTCAACAACGGTACCTCGCTTGCTGTATGTACATGTCTCACATCACTTCTTTCGTCTTCACTGTTGCTTGCCTCTATGCTCACACTCCTCTCACTGCTACTGGGCTCTCGCTTCCTAATCAGTCCAGAAATGTCTGACCCACTGACGCCTGCAACAGAAACATTACGGTTTCAACTTTTTATAAGTCAAGAAATGCCAAAAATACCGTAAAAACAAGTCTAACTTAAGCTTTAAGCAATGAAAATACACTTTGATTTCCTTGGATTAGGTAGAAATGTCTTGTTTCAAACATAAAAATTTCTTTAGTTTTTTTTCTTTCTTTTTTTAAGAAAATCATTAGCTTGTTTGAGATTCCTGCAAAATGATCAACGAAAACTACCCCAACCTTAAAAAACTATTTCTTACAAGAAAATTAACAAAACATTTTTGTTTTCCTTTATTCAATAATTCCTCCAGGAAATGATTTTTATACATTTCATTTTGGAATATATTATCCTTCTTGTAATGCACTTTCATCTTTCATTTATAGAACTGCTATTTTATAAAAAGGACTTTACGTATAAGTATAATAGGTTATACATGTAAATGAATGAGGAAAAAATTATTTTTAGAGAATACTAAAGACTAACAAAGAGCAAGTTTAGAAATTTAGAAGAATATGCCACTGGACCAGAGACTACAAAATTTCACTGGTCCAGACACAATTTTAGGCGTGCATTCCTGCATCCTAGTTTAAAATAGTGAAAAATTAAAGAAAAAAGACAAAAATACATTTAAAAAAATTAGCACAACGAATAGAGTTGATTACTCTATATACTCGCGTATAAGTCGAGAAATTTAGCACAAAAAATGAGGTTAAAAGTTAGGTGGTCTTTTTACACACAGTGCAAAACTGGCAAAAAAATTTCCTGAACAACTCTTGGGGAAAAAAAACATTTGAAAACCTTAGCATTTCCCACATTTTAGACCAACCCTTTAAAGTAGATGCTATAGAAGTAAATACTTACACAATCTGCTATAAATTTACATGGTCTGACCTACGGGTAAAGTGCGGGAATAGCCGTATTCGCGAATGTTCCCGATAGTCGCCAATTAATGCTCATCCTTTTAAAAATAATATAGTCTGGCTACAGTGCAGAATTTTATTGACATTAATTCAAAATAAAAGCAACAAGTAACAGAAATCGTAGCAGCAAAATCGAGCCCTTTACGAAAATCGCAATCACAGAAGCGAACCCTTTTTGTGCAAAAGAAAAAAAAAATCGGATATTTTTTAACATAAAAATGTTCGTTACATTTCAATTTTCTTTTTTAAAATGTTTACATTCAAAATTAGCCGTAAAACGTTTCCCATTTTTTCAGAATGTAGGGGCTCGACTTATATGCAGTTTTTGATTCCCCCCCCCCCCCCCCCCCCCCCGATTTTCCTAATAAAAGTAGGGTGGGTTGACTTATATGCGGGATCGACTAATAAGCAAGTATGTACGGTAACAGTTTTTAAGTCGACATATCACAGCAACTGGGGAAGAGAAGGAAACAATAAGCATCTTTCACCTCACCAATACTGGCCAAGGAATTAAGCCAAAAAAATCTTACCTTTGCTTTTGGAGGAAGACAATAGGGTGGCAAAAACTATATGTTTTAATACAGTAGCAATTTCTTGATTTATTTTTTCTTGCGAAGAAATCCAAAACATTATAAATAGAGGTGCAAACTTTCTCTCAACAGTCTCAAAAAATGATAACACTTAAAACTTCTAAGCATGTGGATGGGTCAAAAAATTACTCAACATTCATTTTGGGGAAGAGCAAAATGAAAATTTAGTCTTAAATTTGAACAACAATTTTTTTTAGGATTACAATACTTCCTTTAGTATGCACAAAGAAGTGAGAAGAGCTTACCCATGTGCATGGCTCCTTTCATGAGCACAGAAAACGGACTATGGGCATTCGGATGATCACCCATCTCTGAAACGATCATTCCCGAAGATGTATTGCCATTTGACCAAATGAATTTGATTAAAGCAGAAGCTAGAAGTAAAGTCTGGAAAAAAAAAATAATTACAAAGTTATACTTTCAATAACTTAAGATAAATACAAACTAAACTTTTTCATGACACCTCATCAAATAATTCAAAATTAATTAAATAAAACAACACTCAAACCTGTTTTTGTGAGGGTTTTTTTTTTTTTTTTTTTTTTTTTTGTGTGTGTGTGTGTGTAGTATATGAAAATTTCAATCAAATTGGTACTCAATTTGCAAAATTATTTATAAAATGAGTGCAAGGTAGTATCTTCAAGTGACGACAGCGCCACTCTGATGCGAAGTTATTGTAACCACCCCAAAAATTACCTTATTTGGGAAATTTTGTCTGACGATTGGGCAAAATTATCACTTCGTTCATTTTGATTTTGTTTATTGAAACAACTTCTAGCTATTTTGTAACTTTTCCGGGTTATTTTCTACGTGAGATTTTTTCCACTGGTCCCTATTCACGACATTTTTTTTTTTAACTGTGTAGCAAAAACTATCTTTTATGGCTACTCCTGAAGTTTCGAACAATTTTTTCTTACACGATTTTTTTAGCAGTCCCTATCCACTGCACAAAAGTAGGTTTGGGTATACACTACAGTTCAAAAAATCCATCTAAAAATAGCTTGTTTGAGAACCTGCAGCACATGAAGTGAACAGTTGGTTTCAAAACACAAACTTTTGAGTAATCAAAGCAAAAGTATCTTTCATTCAGAAGTAATGTATTGTTACAAATTCTGTAAATAGTAATTATTCTTATGATTAATTTGTTGTAATCTAGCTAAATTTGGCGTTTATTTCATTATTTTTCATCTAAAATTATCTTAGTAACGTAACCTGTAAATAGTTTCTTGTAACGTACATACAACCTCCCTAACATTCGACTGAAGTATATGGTCCCCGGATAACATTTGTGAATGGAATAAAAAGAAAATATGAGAAACATTTGGAATTTTGTCAAAACTTCTCCAGGATTTATAAATAGCCGACGCACTTGATAAAGTTTGAGTTATGCTTTTAGCTATCTGAGATTCATCTGAGCGTTGCTCTGTTTATTGTGAGGCATTTCGCTGTGTTTTTTTTTTTTTTTTTTTTTGCGTATTTGGGTGTAAATACGTTGTGCCATCATTGAGTATACCGTGTTAATTGATATTTGCCTAATTGCTATGGTGAATTTAGCAGTTGTTAACGATATTTCTTGTACATAGTTGTAAATAAATCTCCAGTGTTTTTTTTCTCAAGAACTGTGTCTCATTCAAAGACAGTGTGAAGTTGCACCAAACACGTAACAGTATATTATTAGTTAAGTTGGTGTAATACTTCTCATCTCAATTTGCTGAAAAACTCTTTACTTTTACAAAAGTACTGCATTAAAAATAACAGTAAAAAGAAAAGATAAAAAATTAAAAAATTTGCTTAGGTTCTTTATAACACTTCTTAAATTTTGAAATTATTTACTAATTTTAACTTTATTTATATTCCTTACACCCAATTTTCAACAAATAATATAATTTGGATAAACTGAGATTCAGTTGCTTGGACAATCAGAATCAAACCATTAAATCAACCTGTCTATTTGCCAATCTTTGAAGAAGAAAAAACGGGAGAGGTACAGCATGAAAAATAAAAAATACTGCAAAGGAGAAACCAAATAATGAGTGAATTTGCTTAAAGTTTCATACATTTCATAGTCTCTATCAAAAAATGTCACTACAAAAATTTAATTACTAATATCCCTCCCCCCCCCCCAAAAAAAAAAATCAATATTTTAAGAAAATAAAATATAAAACAAGTAGGTATAGGATAGCACATGTTAAAATAACTTTAAACTTTCACAACAATGGAAACATTTTCAAGATGCAAAGGGATTGAAACCTGCTGCAATTTTCAGCAAAGCATGTGTTTCGTCAAACATGTTTCCGAAAATAATGTTTTACAAAATGAGTTATTAAATTGGAAAAATTATTTTCCCCCGACATTGGTAGATGACTAGAAAAGGGCGCCATCTATTGAGAAGAAAGTGAAACTTTTTGATAATTGATTGCAAAAACGAGAGAAAGAGGTAAAAAACGGGAAATCGGGAGATGGAAGCAAAAAACGAGAGTCTCCCGTTAAAAACAGTAGAGTTGGCAAGTATGAATCTGTATTATTCACTAGTTCACTAACACTTGCAGCAATTTAAATTCTGCATATCTCACTTACACATGTTACATAGTTTACATAAAACAAAAAAAAAATCCACTAAAAAGAAACAAGAATGTACAAAAGATGAACATTAATTTTCTAACATAACAGTCATACTGCAGCACAGAATAAAATTCAACGATAAATAATAGGAGTACCTGTTCCGTTTGTTCCTTAGTTTCCACATTGCACAATAATTTATATAAATGAAGAACAGGTGCTACTTCTAGATTTTTTATTAAGGGTGGCAACAGGTCCAGAACCTGCCTGCTACAGTGCTTCAACTGGGCTGCCGACCAAACGGCATCTACGTGGTCGTTCGTGATTCGGCCTTCCATTGCAAGGAAATTCAGAATTATGTGGCTCTGCTTGATCAACTGCAAGGGGAAAAAGAACTCATGTTTACATATTTTCTAGAAAGGAAATGCAATTAACAAAGTAAAACTGAGTAAAAAAACAAACAAACTGTCAAATTTTGGAAAAGTTTAATCAAAAAATACATATCAGGAACTGCATTCAAATTACTTATTATCTTATCAATATGAGCATTCTAGAGCGGTTTCTTTCGTAATTTGGGTATTGCCTTTAATACTTTGTTTTTTCTATGTTTAGCCTCCAAAGCATTTTAATGCCTTCAGGCACGTGCTGCTCTGAGACAAGGGTGGAGGACCATCGTACTTCAAACTATACTAAGTCATCAAAATTCTTAAATACAGAATTCTAAACAATGTTTGTAGTGCATCGCCATCTAAAAAGGCATTTTTGCTCTTAAAAATGTCATCTGAATAACAATACTTTTAAAACCCCAAAAATAAAATTACTGAAAGCAGTATACTGTGAAGTTGAAAGAACGGTTGACAATTTTTATTTCTAATCTGAACACTGATTTTAATATAGAAAGTTATGACTAATTAGTAAATGTTTATGGGACATTCCACAGTATTTTTGACATTATGTAGAGTCCATAACGGGACCTTTTTTTGCCATAACTTTTTAATTTACCGTTTGATTTGCAAATTATTTTAATTTGAGCTGGTGTGTTGGTAGGAAAATGCTAAATGAACAGTAAATTTAAAAGTTATGGCAAAAAAGGTTACATTACGTACTCTACATAAATGTCAAAAATACCGTGGAATGCCTCTTATACTAATATTCTGACAGTGGTAATTAGTACATAAAAACATAAGACATATGGCTAAGTATGGCGTCAATCGCGCCAAGGGCGAATCCAATAATCCTATTTTTTTTTTCTTTTTTTTTTTTCAATGGGAATCAGGTATATAAGAATTAAGGAACAACAATTCTCATCCTAATAAAAATATTAAAGCAAAACTTCTGTCATGTTTCTTTCTTCGTTTTTTTTTATCCATGATGCGGCAAATTCACCCTTAGTTGCTTTGAAACCAGTCTCTTTTTCTTTGAGGGGTTTTCCTTGAACAAGTTTTAGCAGATTCACCCTTGTCGCATGGAATGCCTTGTATGTTACAAGCATAAAAACAAATTCATATGGTGCCAGAATTATGATATAATCATAGAAAATGCTTTTAGTTTTGCAGATTATGCAAAGCAAAATAACGGCAACACAGGGACATACTTCATTAATAAATGATTAATGCAAAATTACGTAAAAAGCAACTGTTTTTTCCTTACTTCAACATGAAGATTTGGGCCAAATATACATTCAATTATTTTATTTTCTATTAGCCAGTCAGCAAGAGCGCTACCTATAGTTTTTCAGCTTCCACTAAACTTTCGTTATGGCAAAGCTCATTGTACATACTGATGTGACTCTGATAAAATATATAAATGAGGACCATATTAACAAATGCACAAAAAAATATCATAGAGATCAGAAACCTGCGAAAAAAGCCACTAAGTAATAAACACAACAAAAATATTAACAAGCTTACATTTATTTGAGATATACCAGCAAAGCCTCATCGTCAGAGTTGTACTGCTAAAATATTTAAAAGCTAAGTCCAACCCTTCTTTGTCAAAAGGTCGCATGAGCATCTAATGGATCTTTCACAGCAGTCCACATGAACTCGAACATATTGCGATTGCCGACGTCCCTTAAATGACTATCTTTCACCAAGCACAAAATACCTGGATTAATTAGAAAAAAAAATCAATGATTTTTGTAAAAAAAAAACTATTTCAAAAAATTAAAACTCATTATATTTACTTGACATTCAAAAATTTACCTTATTACACAAGACCTTAATGGGACTAGATGTTGCATTATGGAGCCTATATTCATCCCACAGCTTAAGCTGAAATTCAAAAATTATTAATTGAGCTCATTGAATGCATGATAAATAATAGTATATTAAAACATTCAATGCAGCAAATATCAATTCCTTGGCTCTGGGTATGTACGATGTTCTGCCTATGGGATCACGTGGGCACAAAGAAGTGTGACGTAAACATTCATTCCAAGGATCTACAAGGATTTTTTTTTTTTTTTTTTTACTGTTAGTGTTCAGAGGAAATATGTTTTGCTACGTATTTGAATAACATTGCACTATCTAAAAACTTCCTTATGTTGGTGTTGAAACCACTTTTTTTCTGTTGTTTGAATGTCAACTTTGCTTATTTGTCATGAAAAATGTGTCATTGCATTAATAAGCTTTTGAGTTCCTACATCAGACTTGGTACTATATTGAAAATTTGCCATTGTGGTCCTACACCTGGCAGTCTTCTGACACACATTTAAACTGCCACATAATTCTTGCAAACTTCAAATAATGACTCAAACAAGATCATAGAATACTTTTCAGTTACATTTCATATTGTAATCTCTATGTATTTATCAGAAAAGAGAAAACCTTTTTTGAAAATTGGAACACAAAGGTTCAGTGAAAGATGTATAGGATGTATATCTTAGATGTATATTTCTATTCATTTAAAAGCAAAGCCTTTTAAGTTACAGGTTTTCCGGAACTGGGCAGTTAAACAAAAAACAAGGAATTGAAGGTTACTTTGGAAAAGTTTTCCCCTGCTTGAAAGTGAAATTTTCACATTGTATATGTTTATAAAAAAAAAAACTGAACACCAAGCACCCAAACAGTAGAATTAAAGACTAAAAAGGCTTACATTTGATATAACAGTAATCATGGCGTGGGCCAAAGTCATGGGTAAATTTTCCGGCGTGGCATCTTGGAAGCAAGAAATAAATAATTTTAAACCACCTTTATCACAAAAGAAGCAAACATTCCGCAACAAATAAACTGGGATGTCCATGTCCTACAAAAAAAATAAATAACAAAATCATTAGCAACAATTTACAACAGCACAGAATTAAACACTACTCTTCACTGTTCCTCTTATGTTTTACCAAATGAAAGAGATTTTAACAAATGGCCTAAAAATTTGGGATGGTTTTTAAGTTGTGTTACTATCAATTTTACCACTTATAAGCCATCAAGTACTAGTTATGTAATCTAGCTTTATATGAGTAATGTGGTAAGAAAGAGCATTAAGTTTGAATAACAACATTTTTCGGACTATTCTTTAAACAGTGTCTTTTTCCATGGACACACTCAGCTCTGTGTCTAACCACATGGAGCCAAAAATGGTCATGTCATTATGGATGACATCCATGATGCATGTGTGCACTTGATGATGAAGCAATAAGTGATGATTTACTGTAATAGGGCCATAACACTAGACCACACAGTATTTAGACTAACTATGCAGTGAATGATTATCTTAAGCAGTAAACAATTCAGAACATTGAAGGGTCAGCTTGATCACAAGATCTCAATCGGTAATTTTGGGGCCCCTAGGAAGAGGGGGGCCCCGGGCTTAGTGGGCTTGTGCGGTAACCAGGTCCTTTCAGTTTACTAGCTTGGTAAAATGGTTTTTGGTATTTTCGGATAGGATTTTAAAAGACTGTTGCATTTCCAGAGGTAAATTTTTAGCATCTCTTACTCATTTATGTTGCACAACAGGCAGGAAGCGTTTGACCAAACTCACACATTTCAGCCAATTTTAACACCTAAAAGGGCAGGGTAAATTTAGGGGAGGTGCAAACTGAAAATTTGATTACTTGTTTCTGTAAACAAAGTAACATTTATCATCGTTGTAATCTTACATAGAACGTATCCTGTTTGGGTAAGAAAGTCCAAACTTCAAACTCAATCCGGAAGCAAAAAGACTTATCAGAATTCAATAAAATTTCCCACATGTTTGTTTGAGACCATTAAGCATCTTTTCAATCCTCTGCATCGTAATGTTTCGAAAAAAAATTTAAATGTCCCACCCTAATGTGCACTCTTCTATTATCCCTTTTCCTTGATTTTACCATTTCAAAATTTCATATACATTATTATTAACTACCCAGAAAACAAACCTCGCTTTTTCCTAATGCTCAAACTCAAGAAAGTGCTCAAAAAAGATTAACACTACAATTAGAAATAAAAAAACCAAGATACTTACATCAAGTTTTGATTGCATGCTGTGCTTGAATGCCATATATAAGGGAAAATTAAGAAGGAACACTTTAGAGAACATGTTGAGTACTTTTTCTCTGTCTTCTATACTCCACGAAGCCCAGTTTTCGTCCATGAGATCCTGCTCGGACTTGAACTCGGGAGAACCTTTTTCCGTTTCTTCCGAAGAGACATAATTAATCGTTTGATCCTTTTCTTTTGAGTCCTTGCTCTCAATTTCTGAAGTATTTTTCCTAAAGTCACCGATGTTTGCATGGCCGGTAGAGGATGATGGATCACATTTCACTAATTTAATATCTTTCGCGATTTGATGTAAAATTTCTATGATACTTAACGCTAGTCCTTGAACAAGAGCATTAAACCTGTCAAAGTTTTTGGGATCTTTGAAACAGCACGTACATTGCCTGTAAAAGGAAACAAAATCTTTTAAGTCTTATTACCTTTTATTTTTAAAAAAATGCATGCAAGTGATTAAAGTAAGCAGAGTAGAATAGGGCATTCCCGCTGAAATTTCTCAGATACCCATCCTGAAAATAGTCCTCACAGGAAACTCTCATCCACTAAAATCAGTGGCCCCCACTTGCCACATGGCAATTAAGGCCACCTTCAAACAACACAACTTACTGTCTGACCACGGATTGTATGGGAAGACAAACATCCGTTTTACAGCTGGTAATGAACGAATCTATTATTTCTTAGCGATGCCAGCTTTTGCAGAAGCAGAGTCTCATTCAAATGAGCGGAGTATCGGCATCAAATTTTTACTTTTCCCCCTCATTCAGATAGATTACTTTTGTCTAGACATTTGAAAATTCCATACAATCCATGGTTGCACAGTAATTGAATCAACTTTTGAACGGGTGGCTATCAGGATGTTTAACCAGGCAGAAGGACTTGCTGAGCATCCTTCATACATACAATAGTCAACTCACAGGTTACCATTCTAATCCTGATGAGTTGAATCTACTTCTTAATTGATTCAACTCATCAGGAAATTTCTATGCGTTTGCTCTGCACAAGAGTAAACTAGTTTAGTTTACTCTATTCAGTTTTAACAGCAGTGTGGAGTACCTGCTCAAATGAATTTGGCTTATTAGGAAAAAAAGTTGATCCAACTAACAAGGAGAGGTTACGGTCTCGGAAATTCAGATCGGGATGAGATTTGGCAGATTAGTAGTATCCCTTAAGGGTACTCTCAAGGTAAAGTAATAAAGCGCACTAGCCATAAAATTCCGAGAAAACAGCCTTTAAAGATTTACGCGCAACTTATTAACTAGTAGAGATTGTCCGTAAACAAGCGCCCGGCGGTCATGTGGGCAGCGCGCTGGGCTTCCATGCTGTCGATCCGGGTTCAAATCCACTGCGAGTGTTTTTTTTTTTTTTTTTTTTTTTTTTGTTCATTTATAAAGTAACTGTTACAGCTTTGTACAATTTGAATTGAAGATAATGCGAAATTTTTAAACACGTAAAGCACTTGAATAGAGAAAATGGAGATAAATTAAATCGATACAAGTTAAAATTTGAGGTAAAACGGCTACAAAATTACAGTGGAGCTTAATTTATAGATGATTTTTAACAATATAGTTGTTATTTATATACATACACCAGAATGATATTTATCATAAAAACATGGAAAACAAAAACTGTTTTGATATCTCGCACAATTTATAAAGGAAGATTGCTTACAGGATCAACTTTTTTGTGAAAGAGTCGTTGGAAAACATACTTCATTTACATTCAGGAAAATTTCTCTTTTGTCAGAATGTTTAGAAGTATACCAGGTATATCGAATCATTTTATCAAAAATTGGCGATGACAGTTGATGGACAATTGATTGTATTTTTATGCAGTCTTCACGGGCATTTATTTCTCTATTATTTTCAACGAGAAACGCGCAATTATGTATATTTTTTATTAAATTCTTTACCTGTCTATAAAAATAGACGTCGCAAGGTTGAACAAGTGGAGTACATTTTGGTGGAATCCCTTTAACTGAAAAGTTGGAGATTTTTCATCATCCTGGAAAATTTGGTCGTATAGTTCAGGTTTTGTTTGCCCTCCCGAAGAGTCGATAATCAATAGAAATTCTTCCTTTCCCACATAAAACTTCAAGCAAACGGTTTAAAAATTCGATGTATAGTCTTGTCGTTACCTTTCCTGATTTCGAAGATGTTATTATGACATTTTTATATTTTTGTCAGTATTTATCAATTGTTTTTTGAATTCGGGGGCCAAAAATACCAGTTGCTTTTTGTAAAAAAAACAAATACAAAGGGCAGAACTTTTCCAGACAGGGTAAAAGAATATTGAGCTGTATATGAATGCATTACTCTATTCATGTCGTGCCTTTTGACGAAAATAGTTTTACTTCCCTTTCGAGCCAAAGTCCTGTTGTACGCCGACTGATACTGACATCCTGGGAAAAGGAAATGGGAATTAAAATATTTTGTCAAAATCAGGCGCGGATTCAGAGAGAGGGTTGTGGGGGGGGGGTCATGACTCATCTTTTAAATGACCAAATATAGAATAAAATTGCATTTTTGGGACATATTTTGAAAAAAAATTTCCCATTTCGCACAAAAATTACCCTTTTACCCCTCCCTTTCCGAAAATGACCTCCTCCTAAACCAGAAGCTGGATCCGCCCTTGGTCTGAAGATTGTAAAATAAGTTTTTAATTACTTACCAGTTTGGTCAGCATTGATAACATAATCGTTTTTGAAATTCGGTATCAACTTTAACGTCTGGATTACAAAAGTGTCTGCAGAAGCCAAAGTTTCTTCGATCGTCGCAGTTTCTCTTTTTGAAACAAATTTTGTGACTTTTCGCTGACGAATGGCATGCTTCCTTTTGAAATTTTTTTACCCAACTGTCAGATGTTTTAAATTCAAAATCTGTAAACTGTCGTGCTGCTGCTAAAGTCCACTGTTGCAAGTTCCGAGTAGTAACTTGTTGATAATTCTCTCGAGCTTCTAGAAAACGATCATATGTCCAAGAATTGATTACATCGTATTGATCTAATAGATTTCCTCCATTTTTTATTTCTTTCTCCCATTGCGATAAATATTAATTTTTTTTAACCTTTTTTTTGTAAGGTTTGTAGATTCCATGAGGGGTGAGCCGTTGCTATGTTCACAACTTTAATTTTGTAATCCAAAGGAAGATGCTCTACCTCTCTTCTTTTTTTCTCTTTTGGTTCGTATTCAGCTAATGAGCTTTGAATTTCGACTTGCTCAAAAGGTTCCTCCTCACAGTTTTCATTTTCATGAGCAAGTTCGTCATCAGTTACAAATATTTTTTCAACCAGCATATCCATAGTACGTTCATAAATTTCTTCGCCCATTAACACTGCTTCATGAGAAATTGAACTTGATGATTCTGCTGCAATCAAATGGTTTCCAGTAAGCAAGCTCTCGTAATAAACGACCGCATCTTTTAATCTCTGCTTCAACAATTCCTTGTGCAATGAATTTTGATCCATTTTGCCAACAGATTTTATTTGTTTCAGGATTACTTCAATAACCGACCATTTCGATTCACAATATTTTAAAAACTGAAATCCTTTTTCACGGTATAGAATGTTCCAGTCTAATATACAGTACAGACGATAAATAAATTTAATGATGAAAACAAATATGAACATTGCAAACAATAATAGATGGAAAATAAAGAGTTGAATATTCAATGAAAAATACAGCAGACGATAAATTTACAAATAACAGAATCAAGGAGCAAAACCATTGCTCGATAAGTACGGTTAGGTTTTTTTAAAATTTGACTACCTGCTTATATGCAATAAAACAACATTCTTACTCATCCACAAAGAAACTGATTATGTTTTTATTGCAAAAATCATTTACTTCGTCAAAGTTTATAATATCTAAAACTGTGTAATCACTTGTTTGTGAGAATAGTAAATAGAGTTTTGCAAACTGCAAAAAGCGGTAATAGTCACTTTATAAATGAACAAAAATGAAAAAACTCGCAGTGGATTTGAACCCGGATTGACCGCATGGAACCCCAGCGCGCTGCCCACATGACCACCGGGCGCTTGTTTACGGACAATCTCTACTAGTTAATAAGTTGCGCGTAAATCTTTAAAGGCTGTTTTCTCGGAATTTTATGGCTAGTGCGCTTTATTACTTTACCCTGAGAGTACCCTTAAGGGATACTACTAATCTGCCAAATCTCATCCCGATCTGAATTTCCGAGACCGTAACCTCTCCTTGTAAGTTACCTCGTGTGAACACAATGAAAAATGCCAGTCAATTAGTTGACAGGCAACTTTTTCCAAAAGTTAGTAAATTTAACTAACCTCCTTGTGTGTAGGAGCTCTAAAGTACAGAGTGTTTCATTTGAGTCCTCATTTGGAGTATGCTGTTCAGTTTTGGTCTCCTTATCTTAAGAAAGATATTAATGTATTGGAAAGGGTTCAAAGGCGGGCTATAAGGCTAATAAATGGACTTTCTCATTTAGACTATTGATTCCAGGCTTAGAAGGCTAAAACTGTACAGTCTTGAGCAAAGAGACCGAGGGGACATGATTCAGTTGTTTAAATTTATTAAAATGAAAGATGTTACGGGACTGAAGTTTAGCACTGAAAACAGGACAAGGGGTCACTGTTTTAAGCTATTTAAATCTCAGGCTAACATGGATATTTGGAAAAATTATTATTTTAGCAGGGTAGTGGAACCTTGGAACAGCTTACGGGAAGAAGTGGTAATGAGCACGGGAGTAGATAGTTTTAAGAGGGCCATGATCTTCACTGGGGATTGTAAATTGACTAGGACCAGCCTAGCTGGGCAAAGAGCCTGTTGCTGGTCGTCACTTTTGTATTTGTATTTTGAATGGGACAAATCATTAGCAGTGTGATTATGAAAACGCCTCTGATTGTTTGTTTTTTTTCAATAAATTTAACTTAAGAGAATCTATGTGTGCCCTTCAGGTGAAACGGCTATGGCTTTCCAGTTCTTGCCACTCCTGAAAGAGTGAACATACATTATTAATGAATAGAGAACTTCAGCTATCCACTGCTCATAGGTGTTGTTTCCTTTTTGACTGGAGTTACAGGACCAAATGACTTTGTCTTTACCAAAATCTCATAGGAAAAAATCACAAAGTGGTTGAGTATCTGGACTGCCATCACAAGAATGGCATATTGTTTTGATTTGATATTCCTTCACCCACTATTCAATACTGTGACGATATACTGATTTTTTCACCAAATTTTGTATGAAAAAGGCTTTGAATGACTGTAAAGCATGATGTTTTGGCGTATTTGAAAAATCGGTTCGCTTTCGCCTTTTCTACTGCGTAGGTGGTGCTATTTTGCTCAACAGTGCCCATAATGGCAGATTTGTAATCAGTAGAGTTTTTACTGATGCTATATAAAACTTGCGTGATTAAAGCTTCAAAATCAATTTGTTTCAGATAAATAAACCAATTACAGAATTCGTACTATGCCATTCATTTTTTCCCATTCAATATGAAACATCCTGTGGTAAAACTGACGATTAAAAAAAATGTTATTGATCACAATTCAACGCATATGTTTTGCAATCGCTCTGCATCCGCTGCAAGATTATTTTGTTTTTTAATTTTTACTATTCATTTCGCTCTATTACAAAATAAATATAACTAACTTCAATTTCCACAAAAAACTTTGTTGAAAGGCATTAAAAAGCGCTCCCAAAATAATTTACAGATAAACTTTTGAATGCTGTAAAATTAAGCTTTGATTTGCCAATTTTATTATTGCTATTTTCTATATCTTATTGAGCTTTATACTCAATGGCTTATTAGCCATAGTAATTAAAAAATATTAAAAACAGAAGAGTAAAACTTACGACAGTGAAAATGTTAAAAACTAAATTTCTTAACCTCATTAATAATGCTCATCACAACAGCAATGAAGATGAAACAACCTATTGCAGTGCGCCAAGCAACTTTAGTGCATCAATTTAAAACAAAGCAGAAATTTTTTGGCCCTTTTTAATTTCATCATCAATTGAATTTTTAATCATCCTTTGACAATCTGATTCTTAAGAAAAGTTTTTGACAAAAACATTTATGAATATTGTATAAAATTTTAATGCACGTTTTATTTTTTAATAGATTATGCATTATTTTTTTTTAAGAATGGGCACTTAATCCAATTTTAGTTTTCAAAGCATGGAAGAAATGCTCTTCTTAAAGTCATCTTCAGTGGAGTATTTAAAGATCAATACTTGGTTGTTTTTTAAGGCTATAAAAATGGTTAGCCTGTTTTGAAAGACTGCTCCTAACCCTATCCTATGCGAATTTTATCAAAAATTATTTGCTATTTAAAAAACTTTTAAATGTCAGTCATAATATGAGGCCTGAGGGGTGTAAATTTCTTCTTCGTTCACATAAAGACGCATGACTGTACTTATTCATTAAATCCCAATTAAATTGACTTGATAGTTAGCTTACATTATGTATAGTTTAAATTCACTATACAAAACACTTAGCAGAATAAAACATGTACAGCCAGCCCCACTTAAACGAATATGAATGGTTCAGACATGCCTTGTTCGATTAAGGGGGGTATTCGATTGTACAGGGTATTGTATTTTTGAAGTATTTTGCTGGTATTATATTCATTATAACTATCAAATGATTCTTTGTTACTTAAATATACACAGGAATTTCACCAAAATTAAAATACTTAATGTTTTTATGTAAATGATAAAAAAAACTTCATGTACTACATATGCGGCAGTGAGAAGCAAAGGGATGAAAGTGGACTATTTTAAAATTAATGCATTGAAAGATCAGATACAAGGTAGGCTTTCATTGAATTTTTTTCTAAAATCATGCTATACAGCAGCACCTACCAGTGCTACTAGTACAACCTCTTGCCCCAAGACAGAGGAGATGTTCACCTACTATTTGTGCAGGCTATCTCCAAATTTTTAGTTTTGTCACTTGCATTCTTCCGCAGTTATCCATCTAATGTTTTCTTATTGTAATTGGTTCCAAAACTTTTAACTAAATACAATAAGCTTACGACTTTCCTTTTTGTATTCATTTTACCACGCAATCAGTTCAAAGCAGAGCAGAAAATCAACAACTAGCCAATTTCAGAAAAGGCCTTTTCGTACGCTCCAGCTGCAACCTCGTCAAACATCAAACCAAATCTAACAATGTCATTGACAGTTGTCTCTTCCAAGAACAAGAACTAAATAGCCCTGGGAACCACTTCTCTATAGGGAAAACAGCCGAGTTCCTTGGGGCATTAAGACAGGATGGAATTGGACAGGACCAGAGCCAATAAAAGAAACATTTTAATCCCCGCTCACTGCATGTTGTCCAATTCTTCTGACACTCCTAACACCCAACCCCTGATGCATTTTACAGTCTGAGTTAAGATTACAGTAAGAAGCCAAATGGGATAACTATTAGCCCCTCTTTTGCGCTTTGTTACTAGTGACCTTTTTCTTTCAAGGGGTGAACTGGGATTTCTCCCCAAGAAATACACGAAAAATTTGACTTGAAATAAAAGTTTCGCTCAAGAAACTTTGAATATGTATGCGATTAAGCACAGGGTATGGATGAAAATAATATTTCTTAAAACAGGGAAGTTTAACATTAGCGCTATGGTATTTTTTATTTATTTATTTTTTTTTTCTTTGTTCTACAGATTTATATTTCTCTATAAGCAGGGTATTCGATTATCCATTATTCGATTAAGTGGAGACGACTGTATCTTGTTTTGCCATGATGGATTGAGCTGAAAACAGACCACCAAGTTATCTCTTCTCAATGCCTGATTAGCTTATCAAACAAAGCATTTCTCTGCTTCTCAAATGTTGCCAAAAATTATTATAAAACTATAAATAAAATTACTGAATTTTAAGTGCTCAAACAATGAAATAATGCAGTCTTGCATTCAATGGTGCTATTTATACTGTTGGTGATGCCAAAGCATATTCAGGGGCTCCCAACACATTTTAGCCATAGAAAAGGGTAAAAGAGGGCCACTTTGAATCAAAAAGGGGACCAAAGAGGACCAGTTAGGATTAAAAAGAGGACCTTGGGAGGACCATTCATAGTTAAACCCAGGGAAGCAACAAAAGGTAAATTAACTGCCTGGCACTAAATATGTGAAGAAAATTCGTTAATTAACCATAATAATGAATTTTAATGTAATGTATGAATTTAAATCCTTATCACCTTCAGCACAACTGAATTTTTTATCCATTGAATTATATTATTTACACAAACATTTGGATGGGGGGGGGGTGACAAGCAAGCATGTAACTAACCATCTTACAGAGTAACTTTAATTGTAAAATAAATTTTCTATTAATTAACAGGTAAAAACTGTCTAATTAAAAATAATCACATAAGTGCTGATGAATAAGTGCATGCCTAACAAAGACTTTTTAGATACAGTTATTACAGTAAACACCTTAGCACATAGTAGTTTACAAAAATTTTCACATAACCAGTTTAAAGAGAATTCATTTTGATATAAGGCACCTTAAGACAAGAAGATATAGTTTGGAGGCCAGGAGGTCCCCTCCCCTTCCACAGCCCTTGGTTTTTACACATATTTCCAGTCTAAATATGGTAAGTTTAGATACACATGAGAGTTTATGACCAAACACCAAAACAGAAGGTAAATTCTGGCTACGCTACTGACTGACTAAGTTCAAAAATATTAGAGGATTGCCAAATCATTCATTAGTATGCTAAGTATCCAAATCATTTCTTCATATGTATGCATTAGTTGTTCGGGCACCAAAAAATATTGTAACTGTCTTCATGTATATATAAAAATTAGAGAGAAAGAAAAATTTTTATTAAAGTCACCACACCCAAAAATATACAAATGCTGCTCAAGCGATAAATATACTGAATGTAAATATGAGCCTGCTTTCACTGGATAACTTAATGTAATACATAAATGTGTAATTTCAGATTCACAGAGCTATATTTTCAAATTGAAAATACTCATTGTGAGTATTTTAAAAAAAATAAGGATACAACGTTTTAATTTTTAAAAATAAAATTAAATAATATAATTTGAGGCAGCACATGTCAAAACAGCTTCCAATTTTCAAAAATATTAAAATAATTACAAGATACAAAAGGATTGAAATACTGAACACGAGAATCAAATTTTCGCGAAGTATGTTCACTGTTGGCATAGTTTCCAAAAAAAAAAGTATTCTCTAAAACTAAACATGACTAAAATTGAACATAAAATATGCTAGTCGAGGATAGCATATGTGAAAATAACATTTGATTGCGTAAAATATCAAAATATGTACAAGATGCAAAAAGATTGAAATCTGAAATACAAGAAGCAATTCTTCGCGAAGTTCGAGTATAAGTCCAATGCTGCTATGGTTCCAAAAATAAGAAAGTTTACTGTCTATTAAAATTAAACAAAAAATAAGCTAATCTATGGTGGTGTATGCCAAAATAACTTCCGACTGCCAAAAATATCAAAATAATTTCCGACTGCCAAAAATATCAAAATATTAACAAGATGCAAAAAGATTGAAATCTCAAACACGAAAAGCAATTTTCCGCGAAGTGCTAGTAAGTTCAATGTTGCCATGGTTTCGAAAAAAAAGTAGAGTTATCTATTAAAATTAAACAAAAAATAAGCTAATCTATTATGGAGTGTGTCAAAATAACTTCTGATTGACAAAAATATCAAATTATTTACAAGATACAAAAAGATTGAAACCTCACACACGACAAGCACTTTCCGTGAAGTGCAAGAAAGTTCAATGTTACTATGGTTCCAAAAATAAAAAAGTTAATTGTCTATTAAAATTAACCAAAAAATAAGCTAATCTAAGGAGGTGTTATGTCAAAATAACTTCCGATTGCGAAAAATATCAAAATATTTACAAGATGCAAAGAGATTGAAATCTCAAAACCCAGCAAGCAATTTTCGGCAAAGTCCAAGGAAGTTTAATGTTACCATGGTTCCGAAAAAAAAGAGTTTATTATCTATCGGAATTAAACATAAAATAAGCTAATCTAAGTTAATGAATGTTAAACTAACTTCTGGTTGTCAAAAACATCAAAATATTAACAAGATGCAAAAAGATTGAACTCGCAAACGCAGGAAGTAATTTTTCGCGATGCTACATATCGAACACAAGTTCAGAAAATTGCACTGATGAAACATTCTTGATTTCTTTTCAAGGTTTCTCAAGGGCGTACGAACTTGGGAGGAATTTCGGTAGTAAAATGCTTTGATTTGACGTCATAACTCCTCCCTCAAACCTCTCCATTTGCTAGATTTCCATGTTACAGCGGTTGAAGGAGGAGTAATGACGTTAATCTGAAGCAAAAAAGAAGTTCAATAGAAAAACGGCGCTGCGGCCGCGTGTTTGGGCGTAACAAACGTCAGCATACAGTATCTTGTAATGTGAAGAAAATTTTTAAAATCTGATTTTTGAATAAAAACAATACAAAAGCAGACTAAACAGACCAAAATGTTAAAAAGCGGTCTAAAGCGGACTTGACTCTAAAAAACGGACTTTGGCGGGAAAAGCGGACCATTTGGGAGCCCTGCATATTTCAATCAGATTTTGGCTATTAATATTATGCAAACTTGGAGAGAAAATACTCTGGTCACCAGTGACAAGTTTGTTTGTTTTTTTCTTTTCCGCAGTTTAGTAAATATTTGAAAATTTATTTCTTGAAAATTCAGATGGGTCAACTAATTGCTAATGAACATAACAGTGGAAACAATATTTTTACGATCTCAATACTGTATTTACTGACACACCTTTATTTTTTACTTATCTATTATAAAACTGAAGAAGCAAAACAGTTTTAAAAAAGTACTTTAAAATACACCTTACAAGATCAGCTTGCCATAAAATGCTTGTCTTTTGAATAATTTTTAAAACACCTGAAAGGGAAAATTATATAAAGGAAACCACTAAGCGCTAATATTCATAGGAGCCCATATGGGTGTCAAGTAGGGGCTCAAGACCCACTCCTTCCCTGCCCCCCCCCCCTTAGAAATTAGAACTTCCTTTGTTTTTAGTACTTTTTTCTTTGCAAAAATGTAAAAACATTCTCGAGCCATTAATGAATAAGTTATTAAAAATGTCAAATGTTAATAACTCTAATTTGTTCTGAAATCAGTTTCTATGCGGAAAATATCTTACTAAACCATGGAGAAAATATCTGAGCTCCCCCCCCCCCCTTTAAATTGTGCATATGGGTGCCTAGGCTAAGACTCCAACACATCTTCATCATAGGCGGATTTAGGACTGAGTTCCTGGGGGGGGGGGGGGCAGGATTTTTTTTTTTTTTTTTTTTGAGCAATATTAGTTGTAATCAAGACTGGATTTATAATATAGACTTAATATGGCTCTAAGCTGTTTCAGCTTTTTGGTATGTTTTGTAGACCCGGACAATTTTTCTGTCGGTGGCAAAAAAAGGCCAAAGTGCCGCCCCCCCCCCCCTCCCCACTATGTTTTATACATATGGTTCATGATGGGAAATGGTGTCCCTTTTAAGTAGGGAATATACCTAATTAGATATACCAAGTAGAATATACCCAATTTTAGGGTGTGCGGGGGTTTCTCCAACGTAGGAATTTGTGTAAAATAGATATAAATTTCTGCATTTTGAAGCCTTCTGCAATTCAAACCACAAAGATCTCTAAAAAAAAAAAAAAAAAGCAAAATACTCTTTTGCCAATTACGATAATACACAATACAAATCAGTGGCAGCAGTCCTCAGAAGAGAAAAAGCTAGGAAGAAGATAAGATTATGTTTTGTTATTTGCTTACATCGGGCTGTTTAAATTCAATTAGTTTTTGGTCAAGCCTTTAACCCACCCACAAATACAACAATGAATTAAATACAAAATGATCAATAGTAAAAAATGCTTTTAAAAAAATGATGTACAGATTTAGAAAATAGATAACAGGAGAGTACCATGCTGTCCATTTGGACAATTCGTCATTTATACACCTGATAAGAAATTAAATTGAAGCACCCTTTGCTTAGGAATTTCAAAGACTCATCTAATCCGTTTCAAGAACTTGAGAACAATTAAAATTATTTAATTACAAGCAGTGCAGAAAACGAAAAGGAATAGAGGTGGTATTTTTTTTCCCCCGTGCTGAACAGATAAACAATATGCAGTAGAAGTAAGATAGAAGCAAGCAATACAAAAGAATTTCCAAAATACTGCACTGCATTTGGGATTAAATCAACAGCAAGATGTGAAACATGTGAGTCACAAAAATTTATCTCAAGTACTATGTTACAAAAACGTGAGAACCATGATTTTTACATTTTTGATGCAGGATGAGGCAAGGAACTGAATTTAACATATTTCGGCATTTATTCCTCTACCGTCTATATCCCCTCCCAATTGTTATAAATGTTTAAATTTATGGTTTGTAACCGTACTTTTCCAAAATTTTGAAGGTTTTCAAGCACTTTAAAATAAAATTTATTTATTCAGGTCCTTCCCTTCTTTTTTTTTTTTTTTAAATAAGGAAATCATGATCATGGCCTTTTTTTTTGATAAGGATATTTTTTGACGATAATCATGAAATTTTCTGGAGTTGGAGGTCTTCAACAAAGCCGGTAGCCTAAACTATATAGCTTGTTTAGTTTATAGGAAAATCCGCTATTTTAAAATCTTTGTTTCAGTTTCTAATTTGTTGAAATAATCTTTGATTGTTATAAGTATTGCTGCTGAATACATAGCTCGTTCAGTCGATATTTTCACTTATATACTTGCCCTAATAGCTTTCAGTTCAAAGTAGTCGTTTTCAAAATATTTCAGCATCCCAGTGACCGCTTTACCACTTGTAATATATTGTACGGATTCCCCCCCCCCCCCCTCCCTAAAGAAAAGGACAGTCGCTATTCTCTTCATTTTCGCTTCTGAACTATTCAAAAAAGAAAAAAAAAATCATGATTTTTTTTTCTTTTAAGATTTTGGAAGGTTTATTGTTACTATGTATAAAGTCCTCCCAAGACTGGGGGAGCATTGCCCCCCTCCGCCCCTCCATAAATCCGCCCATGATCTTCATAAAGTTATAAGCAGAATATTACCCTTTCTCATGGGCTTGATGTGGAAATAAAGAATCAAGCTCGGAAAAAAATTAAACCTTACCTTTGCATCCATGATTGCACATAAGAACATAATGTGTTCATTTCCTGCCTAAATAAATATCGAAGTTCTCCTTTCTTAATTTCATTTTCATCTGTAAAGGAAAAAAAATTGCACTTCAAACACTAAATTATTATTTTTCAGTTAAAATGAAATGAAAATTGATTTTAGATAGGATACATTGGATTCAAATTGGTGATTTGTCTCATTTTTTATTAGCTGTCCATAATAATTGCATTTAAATAAAATTTCAAAAACAGCATAATTTGGCAAAGTCTATAAAAACAGTAAAATACTCATTAACGATATGAGCTTTAAAAACTCTCCACAGTTTACTTTCATCACATTAGAGCATTGGTTCCCAACCGGTGGTTCGCAAACCCCTGGGGGTTCAAGAGGTACAAAGGGGGTTTGCGAAAATAATATTGTAATGGCGGGATTTCAACATTTTTGTTTGATATGAATTCTCAAGTTCAAGCGTTTTTTGTTCATCATTTATTCATTTCGCTTTTGCACATTTGATACTCTTTGGACACAAATGTTAGCATAAGGTTTAAGCACGAGGAACAGGTTTTTATCGTTTTCATCGAACACATGATAGAATTGTAGCCATTTTGAAAAGGTTCAACTTTTGAATGCAATGAAAGCATACGAATACTTTAGTTTTCTCAGTAGCTTTCGATCAGAACACTCGATTGAATTGGATGGAAATCTTTCATGGAGAATATGCTAACGTCTGAAACACTTGTAGTTAATTTTCAATATTTAGTTGCCTCTCCATTTGAGTGTGACGAACAGCTTTTGCTCCTTCCCTTGTGGTGTACCGAAAATACGTAGAAGGGCAGTTCTCAAAAGGTGGGAACAAAAAAGTTAACTTTGAGCAATTTCAAAAATTTTCAAATTTGACATCAATTTTGCTTTTATTCTATAGTATGCATATCTAGAACACAATATATGAACATGAAAAGACAGCAGGTATTTGTAAAAATTCTTAATTAGCAAATTAAATCAGCAGTCTGTAGGTAACAGATTTTGGACATTGTTGTCCTGTAGGTAACGGATTTTGGACATCATCATAATGTAAGTTTCACCATTTTTGACAATTGTTCATCTGATTTTTAACTTTTCCAATGAAAATTTTATTTACTACTTTTTGAATTTTGCAATTTAATAATAAAGAGAATACTAATGAAGCACTTGAATGGCTATACATGCTGCTCTTTACATATAATAAAGTTTTGGAATGATTTTGAAGAAGTTGATGAAAGGTTAAAAAAAAAGCTTCAAATTAAAAATAATACAAATGTAAAAAGTGACATCAGTTTTAATAATGAATATTTTTTCTAATGTCATAAGAATTAAAGCGATGCCTAAAAAAAATTATTGAAAAAAGAAATTTGTATTTCTATTTGGAGATCGTTAAATTATGTTTCCGAAAGAAAGAAGAGAAAAAGAATTCTAAAATAATAAAAGCGGGAAAAAAATGCTAGCGCAGGTGATAAAGTCGCCAAAACTGGTACAGATGACGATAAACTACATTTGTCAAACTGGAATTCCTTTCTGGTAACCTTTAGCTTATCGTATACTGTGTTGTCGCCAACGGAGGTTTGCTTGGCAATTTTAGTGCAAAATGGCTTTTGTTCGATCATACCCAGTCATGTTTTCTACTATAATTGATCTTTTGTTCAATGTGTAACGTATTAATTATGCAAAATACCAATGGATTAAAGAAGATAACATTATAATAACCTTTTTTATTGAGGTTAGAAGACAGTGGATCATCAAAAATTATGAATAAACGGAAAGAATTATCGGCGTCAGGATCGTAACGCTATTTGGACATCTCACATGTACGTTTAAAAAAAATTATTTTTCTTCTAAGATACTGCATAAAAGCTTATGAAAACACTTTTAAACAATTAAAAATTGATTCTGAGGCTCGATAAATACCTTTAAAACGAAAACATCATATACTTAGTTCTCAAATAATAGCATTGTAAAGATCGTAACTTTTGGACATGCATCGAATTTCAAACTTAATTTTTACTAAAATCGTTTACAAAGTGAATAATCTGTCTTTACTTTTGTTATTTGTGTAAAATATTAACAAAAACTTATTCAGTGTAAGATTCATACCTTTAATTTTTTTTTGAAACGTATGGAAATAATTTTAAAAAAATGTTTTTAATGGTACATTTGCTCAGTTAACGTTTTGGTATGTCCAAAATTGTGCCTTTTAGCAAAGAAAATATTTTTTTAAGGGCGTTTGAAGAGCATTTTTTCCGTAATTTATGTCAATTCTTGTCTCTATACAGTATTATAGTTCAATTCAAAAATTTTTGAGTTAATTAAAATGAAAGTTATTTGGTGTTGAAGCTTCAAAGTTGAGGTCTGTGTTTGCTCCCACCTTTTAAGAACTGCCCAGAAGTACGATTTCGCTACGGTTTGTTGCTGAAATTTTCACATTACCTAGATTGCAATGTACTTCGAACTTTATCAATGAAAAACAGAAGAAATAGTTTTCAACCCAAAAATACATTTAGGAGTTGTGAAAAAAAAAACCAAACCATTTTATTTAAAAAAAATCCAGGGTGAAAATTTGCTACAGTGTGAGGCATGCAGTAAAAAAAACCAATAAAATTAGATTGCTCAACTTTATTTTATCTGTATGAAAAGGAATTTATGCAGAAAAATTCTCTTGTAATTTGTAATAATTAAACATTTTTTTAATGGTAAAAGTTACATTTTTCGCAAAGAGTTTTAAATGCAGAATTTAATGCAAGGTTGAAACTGTCAGATATTTGAGCTTAGCTCTGAGCTCCTTTAATCTACAGCCATCCCATTACAATTTTTTTTTTTTTTTTTTTTCCAAAGTTGACTGAAGCTCAATAAAAAAAATCACTGGGCTTGTTCTTAGTTGAATTTGTTTTTCATTCATTTTCTAGCTATTATTTTAGTTTATAGCAATGTTTGTACTTTTATATTTTGCAGTTACGCTTTCGTTCTTGCAATGAACTATAGAGCAAAATTAAACTTAAAAAATGCTCCCAAATGTTATTCTGAGTGAGTTTTTTTTTTTTTTTTTTTTTTTTTTTTGCTTGTTACTTATTGCACAAGGACCAACTTCCAGCAGATTTTGAAAGGTGTTCGCAAGGGAAAAAAGGTTGGGAACCACTACATTAGAGGATAACCACTTTTGTATCAGAGACTTTTTTTTAAAAATTTAATTTTGGCTGTGTTAAATACAAAAAATAAAGAATACACAGAAACAGAATCTTAAAAGCTTTCTCATTTTCCCTTTAAAAGCTTTATGAAATGCAAATACAACTAAAATAAGCATTTTAATACATAAAATACACTGCCAACTCAGTCATTCAAGCTGAGGACTGCAGTTACGTGCTTATTAGCACTCATCAGCCCGGCATAGGAAGTGACTGAGCTGGAGGTGAAAAACCTCTTAAGGAAGCCGAGAGTGCCAAACAAACTGATAGCTAATATCTCTTGGTTTCCTTAAGAGGTTTTTCACCTCCAGCTCAGTCACTTCCTATGCCGGGGTCTGATGAGTGCTAATAAGCACGAAACTGCAGTCCTCGGCTTGAATGACTCAGTTGGTGGTGTATTTCATGTATTTCTGCCTTAGCCCTGGCCATAGAGTGGTAACTTACTGAAAAGCATTTTAATATTTTTTTAAAAAAACTTTGATAGCATGGAAATTTGTTATCCAAAATACATCATTGTCAGGGGTCTGGCCAGAGGATATTTGGGTCCGTTAACGGACCCTTCACAAAAATCCGATCAACCAAAACTGACCTTTCACAAAATCCCTATCAAACAAAACGGACCTTTCACAAAATCCGGATCAAACAAAACGGACCCTTCACAAAATTCTGATAAACAAGATCGGATCGGTCCCAAATTGTTTATTGAAAGAGCAAATTTGAAAGCAAAATAATGCATATTTCTGTGTATAAACGGATCATTTTTGGAACCTTTTTTTAAGTTAAATTAGAGGGATCAGCTTATACAAAATCGGCTAATTTTGAAAAAAAAAAGAAAAAGAAAAGAAAAAATCGGCACTCTTGCCATGCTCCTGCAAGCGATAAATAATTGCTACTGCCAAATAAATATAATGGTTGTTTGTTTTATCACAGCTAATTAGCAGCGGTGTTGTTGTAAACTTTTCTGAAAAGGCATTGGTAAGCACTTTTCTCCAGCTCATGATTTAATAAACAATAATAATATATATCTGCGAAATGAACTTAGAACTGCAAAGGGATAGTAAGGGTGAGGAAAAAATATGATCGCTTCAGAGAAAATTATATGGATTTTGATTTTTCCATGCTAACAAGGATGATTTACTTTAAATAAACTCTTTTAATTACCGTTTTTTTTTCTTTAGATGTCTACATTTTGAAAAATGCAATCTTTTAACATCCGATATGAGAATCATATTTTGTTCTTTTTTCAAGCTAACTTCGCTTTATTAGGATGCAAATAAATGAAAAGTCTCTATCTCTGTTAGAACTCTCATTTCAAGTTTTTAAAGCAAAATTTCATTTTCTGTTATGAGTCAAAAATTAAAATACTGAATAGATGGTTTATTTTATTTTATTATTTTTTTTTGGCGGGGGGGGGGGGAGTCAACTGTGTCCACAGATATTAATGATATGTTATCATAGGACTCTTAAAATGCAATTTCAAAATAATTTTATCAAAAATATTTCTTTTACAAGCCGTTTTTATACTTTTGATGCCTTCACTTTGAGAATTGCGATCTCTTTGCATCCGCTATGGGAATCCGATTTTGAATTTTTGATGATTATTACGCTTTGTTAAGAGGTAAACAATTGAAATAACTTTTTATTTTTGTTAAAATCACGGAATTTATAAGTTTTAAACGAAATTCTGTGCTTTTTAAGAGTGTCTTGGGTCAAAAAGTTGAATGCTGAACCCTATTCTGAATTTTGTTTTATTTATTTATATTTTTGTTACAATTATTTTAAATATTGTACAGAAATATATCTAGTATAAAATTTAACATGATGCAGAATGGTAGATAAATATTGATACTTGAAAGAGCGATGCCCCCCCCCCCCCCCCCCCCCGTCCAAATATCAGAAAAAAAATCCAGAATGATTTTCTCGCCATAGAAGAGGAAAACACTCAACTTTAAGTCTAATTGATGCAGTTTGTGCCATCTCTAAATTCTAAAATTTCGTTTTAACATTTTTTTTTTTTTTGCGAAATTTTTTGATTTTTCACAAAATCAATTCTTTTTTCACAAAATTATTTGATTTTTCGCAAAAAACGGACCTTGTGAAAAATCCTGGACAGACCCCTGATTGTGCATTGTACAATTGTCATGGCTCTAAAAGCAACATCAATGCAGATATTTAAATTATGAAAATATTAAAGATTCAAAGAAGAGTAATTCACCTCTTTTGTTGAAATGTTTTGTATGATATATACTCTAAAAATTAAATTTAAAAAATTCACAGTATCAATATCTAAAGGGGCTCAAGCCCCCCCCCCCTGCCAATCTCTTTATGGGGGCTCCCTTACTGTAACTTAATTTTCTATTTACATGACAAGAGTCTAATGTGATAAATACTAAAAAATAAACCCCTTTCATGAAGTCCTACATTTCTATCAATTATATGCTTTTTAAATTGGTCTCTGTGGATTCTGATACGCATTATCCTATACCTATTATAGGTTTTTTTTTTCATTTGTACGCTTTTTCACACAGTCCCTTCAAAAATGTATAAACAGTGCTTCACTGTATATGCAGATTTGGCAAGTGTTTGACATGTGACAGTTTTGACAGAGTAAACCATGGTTTAAACTGTCACGAAAAAATCTTCTCATCAATAATGTCAACAACCGATATTTATATGAGAAGTTTAATTAATAAGTAATACAGTGGAGCACCGTTTATACGTTTCTCTTTTATACGTTTTTATCAATTACACGGTTTTCAAATTGGAGGCTAATGCACATTATTGTTCACCTATTATACATTTTTTCATTTATACGCTCTCTTCATACAGTCCCTCCAAAAACATATAGACGGTGCTTCACTGTATTTAATTATTTTTAATAAAGGTTTGCATTTTGAAATATGCTGAAGAAATATTATACGATTTATTGGGTGAATTTAAACGCAATAAAAAAACACACTGAGCCTCATATCACCATTATGTTTTTAACAAATAAGCAGCCATTGGTAAAATGCAGACACAATTAAAATTGTTTCTAACTTGAGTGTAATGTTAAAAGTTAAGATTAAAAATGTTTTGAGCAATGGAACTAGGAAACTGGAACAAAAATAAAAATTCGGGAAAAGAAAAAAAGAACAGAAACTGTATTTTCATAAAGCAGTAAAAAGTTGCAGACATGCATTTCAGGGTTACAAGGCATCTTTTTCTCAATACAAAAGAGGTAAGCTTATGAATGTAAAAACATACACTCCGACAAAAGAAAACTCATTTATTGGACGTCTTTCCGCCCATCAGTTTACTTCTTTAGCATTGAAAAAGTGGTTACTGGTGAACCTGAAACACGTTTCCAATGTTTTGTAAATTTGTGCATTTCATGTGATGTTTAATTATTTCATACATTTCAGCACAAAAGTTTACATTTATTCCTACTAAATGCTGAAACATGATAAAAATGAATGTATTCTTCGCATCAAAACATTTTTAATACTTAAATATCCAAATTATAATAATTTCACATTATAATTTTGACACATACACATGAATATTCTGACTTAAACCAAATATTTAACACATTTTTAGTCAATACTTTTATCTGGGATCATCATTAAATTGATTGCAAATATCTTATCATCAAGACATTTTCAAAATATATTATTTAAGCATATAACATATTCATATAAAATTTAAAGCTATGTATTCAATTTTTATAACATATATACCAAAAGAAAAAAATATAGAATTACAAAATCAATAATATATGGTGTCAACTAAACAAGTGCATGGTAAAGTAGGACATTCGGATAAATAAACATATTTGATGTTCATGGAACTAATCCTAAAATTTCTTAGTTATAATATTAAAAGGATATTTACATAGATTTTTCTGACCGATGATCAAAGGTTAGGAGATTTTTTAAATATTGTTATTAGAAAAATTTCAACTTCAAAAAGCACACGATTTCACGAAATTTCAAAAAAACATTTGAAGAAAAATGTTGGCATTGTTTGTTATGAAATTTTATCAATCTAAGCTTCAAGAGCAGACAACTCTGTAATATTTTATTATATTCAGTTAAAAAATTTCGTCACACGAAACCCTTAAAATGTAATAAAGTGGAAAATACTTCGAAACAAGTACTTTAAAAAGAACTTTTAAAGCAGGATGCGTAAAATCCACGGAAAGATAGCAAAATAATCACACCTTGAAAAGCTCAAGATGAAATTCAGAAAGAAATAATATCAACATAAAACACTTTATTAATAATTTGGCCAGATAGAAATTAAAGGGGATATTTTTTTATGCATTTGACAAGAAACCATGAGGAAAAAATCAATAAACATAAATGTTTTGCAGGATGTTCCATCAAAACAACACGATATTACGGAAAACAGCTTACATCTTTGCAGCAGTTCGATGACGTCTGTACAAATATCACACATTTCCAAAGTGAGCAAACGTACATTGGGGAAAATATTCACATTGAAGTGGATCAAAATTGAAAGTTAATAGATTAATATTAAAAAAGTTTTTAAGTCCACGCAAAACTTAAAGGCTGACAGAGTTCATCGCCATAATGCCGCTTTAAACACGCGGTTGATGCCACGGAACAATTTCATAAATATTTTCGGATGTTTTTGACTTGATTTACTAGATTGACTGCACTGTACAAACCATTAATTACATTCTTTTCTTTGAATTTAAAAAAATAGAGCTCATTTTCCGTCTATTTTTATAATACTGCTCCGTTGTACTAAAAAAATAGCAAATGATTCAGTGAAAATGATTGCTACTTAGCAAAAAAGAATTTAAGAAAATCAATTAGTTGAAAAGAAAATTAACACAGAGCTTTATGATAATTAATAACTGCCTTAAGTTGTGAGACATAAAGTTCTCAAAAGTTTCACTCTATTCGCTGTAGAAATAAATTGCAATATAGATACAATCAAGCTTTCTTTGGAAAACCATTAAAAAATCTTCATTTATTTTTTATTTTTTCAAAAATGTCAAAATTCGGATAATGCAACTGAAATAGCGAAAGAAAGTGCTTTGAAGGATTTATTCTACAAATATTAGTACTTTGGGTCATAGATGCTGATTTTTATTGGAAAAATAAATAAATAATTCAAAACCAAAACTTAACTTCAACTGTGCAATGAAGCGAAGTTGAAGTAAATAAATAAAGTATTTTCATTACTTTTCCTCCGTTTCCTTTTTTTCCCACAAAAGTGAAAAATTTTATGAAGTTCAAGAACTTCCAGATTTTATTTTAAGAAAATTAACCTGAATATTTTCCTGCATTTTGAAGCCTTGTTGTTATTGTTGTCGTGTGCCAGTTTTTCGCTAATAATTTTTGGGGTGCACACAGGGGAGTAGCCTGGGGTTGGCATTAGGGAGAAGTGCCCAACCTCTAGTGACTGATGTCCTACTTTAAAAATTACTTGTGAAAATAGAAAAAAATTTTGAGAATGTCCCCCAAAGCCTATATAACATCATGATCCCTTGGAATTGTGTTTTAAGATCTTCAATTTCTAAAAATTTCTAAATTAGAGTACCGAACCTAACGTCGTCAAAAGTGGCAAACGATCACACTTTTGAATTCCAATTTCGAAAAAAGTTTGTGAGAGAGTTCCAAACCCCATCCCTTCCTCTAACGTCATCAAGTATAGCCTAAAATTTCGTTTTTAGATATTAATGTCGAAAAATTTCCAGGAGGAAGCCTTTCGAACCTCGCCTCTCTGTAACATCATTGAAGGCGGTCTGAAACTGCATGATTAGAACTTCAATTTAAAAAAAAATATGTAGGAAATGTTTCGAATCCCATTCTTTCCCCTGATATCATCAGAGATGGTCCGCAACTGCGTTTTCAGGACTGCGATTTCGAAAAGTTTCCAGGGAAAACCCTCCCTCTTCCGTCATCGAAAGTCATCAAAAATTACGTTTTTCTGGAATTCAGATTCAAAAATTTGGCGGAAAAAGTCTTTGAACAACATTCCTTCCCCTAACGTAACCAAAGAGTCTACAAATATCTCCTTAAATACATAAAATTTCAAAACAGTTCCACAGAAAGACCCCAAACTTCCCCTTTCTCTAACAGCATCAAAGATCGTCTGAAATTACATTTTTGCTTCTTCTGTTCCGAAAACTCCGAGGATTCCGAAATTTTTCTAAGGAAAATCTCGTACCCCTTTCCCGTAATACACTGTGGAAAAAAATAAAAAATAAATGTTTTCGGAAAATAATGGAGGGCTACTATTGTACCTAATTTCTGTCAATAACATATCTAGCGAAAAAAAAAAGAAAAGAAAATTTCCCCGCTAAAAGTCAGTATAACCTTCATGAAATCAACCTGAAAACTTCCTGATGAAATCAGGTAGCTTTTTCAGGAAAACTTAGATATATTCTTAGTAACAGCTTCGCACCTTCCTGAACTTCCATAAAAGTTCATAGAGCACTTTAAGAAATAGGGTCGAAGCTAGGGCGAAACTGCAAGTAAGTACCGAACAGCTCTGTTGTTTGCAACTCTTGCAAAGCCACAGTATCCATCAGAGACTGCATTTTCCCCTCGTCTAGGATTCAGTCAATTTGGAAATGAAATAAGAGAACTGTAGGCGAAACACGTTATAAAGAAGCTGAACATATCGTTATACTGGTAACTAAAAGTTTTTTTTTTTTTTTTTTTTTTTTTTTACGACAGTGAGAGCCTGTTTTCATGCAAATTGCAGCAATTCAGGAAACTTTTCGCAAAGATTCAGGTTTTTTACAGGAAACTGGTGGAAACCCGTGAAATCCCGAAACATCGTTGGAAGTAATTCCTGTATGCAGTCCTCGACATAAATACAGTTGTAGTCAGTTGTGACTCTGAATAGGAATAGGAAGTAATTCCTGACATTTTGGAATTTTTTGACAAGGTATCACCGAACACGGCATTCAATTGCGTTTTTAACATCAATTTCGCATTTTTCTAGGATAAATTCCTTGAATCTCACTGTTTCCTCAAACGTTATCAAAGATGGTCAACCAAGTGGGTGCGCCGAAGGGGTGCGCTGAAATAAATTTAAAGCTACTCACTGTGAATAAATATTTTTATTTTTCCAAATTTAAATTCAGAAAGTTCTCACAATTTTTGTACCTGAGCTCCCTCCAAAACAAATTCCTACATACACTCCTGTGATCTACAACCGTGTGTTTAAGGCTTTAATTTCAGAAAAATTACCAGAAAAGTCCTCTGATTCCCTCACCCCCTCCCCAAAGATCGTCTAAAATTGCGTTTTTAAAGCTACAATTTCGGTTATTTTCCGAGGAAGAACCCCTATATACTCCTGTTTTTGTGCTAATATTACTTTACATCTAAGTTCATATTGCTAATTCTCTTTCTCTGGATATATACATAACGCAATTCTCTTGATTTGTGCCCTCCTATGCTAGTAATGACCCCCACCTTAAATTAAAAACTATATTGGCTCTGTCTCTCTTCCTGTTTATATACATTTGAAGAAGAAAAAAATAGGTTCTCCGATTTTGTAACGGCCTAGATGCGTGAAATTTTTTTCCATAAACTTGTTTTTGGAGTGCCTTGTGATGTAAGTTAAGTGCCCCTACCTTATTCCAATGCCTAGCTACGGTCCTGGGTGCGCTGCTTCACTTTTCCAACTGTACCGTAACTCGGTCTGAGGTCCGACCTCCACAGTACACACATGCCATAAGGACCCGTTTATAGGGTAGACAATCATTTACACCATGACAACACATTCACACAAAGAAAGGGCAGGAGAGAGAAAGTACATCCATGCCCGAGCCGGGATTCGAACACGGGACCTCTCCATCGCAGTCAGACTTCTTTGACACTAGACAATGCGGGCGGCATTTTGAAGCATTAAAAGCAGTAATTCGACTGACAAAAAGTCTTAAGAGAAAATATTGAAATAAACTTTTTAATGTTATAACTCTTTTGCAAATTAATATAAAGCACAGTAAAAAATATTTTTGGATGGTCAAATTAATGACAGTAGTTCTCAGAGAGAAAGAGCGAGGGAGAAGAAAAGATAATGCATTGTTACTTGCTTATATCGATTGTCGACAAAAATGGTTTTTGATCACGCCTCCAACCCACCGACAAAAAACGAAGAATTAAGTATAAACTGGTCAAAAGTATAAAATGCTTTAAAATGAAATTGTGCAGTATACATTAAGAAAAGGGGTAACAAGAGGGTAACATTTGGAAAACTCACAATTTATACACTTGGTAAGAAAAAAAATTGAAGCATACTTTGCTTAGGAGTTTCAAAGACGTATCTAATTCTTTTCAAGGATCCTAGGTCAATTAAAATTATTTACAGCACCTCATTTCCAGTTTCTGAAATTTAGTACTAGATTGTACAGTTTTACAGTATTGTTCTAACTTTGTAAGAAACAGCTATTTCAAGCTTAAAAGAAAAAAAATAAATTGTAGATTTCGTATGACGACAACATTTTTTCAATTGCAAGTAACGCAGAAAATGAAAAGGAATAGGGTAATGCAATTTTTTTTCGGGCTACATTATATTTCAATTCTAATACCGAAATGTGCCTTGTCAACTACAGTTTTTTTTAAAAAACAATTTCTGTACTTGACAAGGCAAAACTACGGCATTGTAACGGTTTTATGTGGAAGTGACGGAAGATTTCAATAGAACCAGGCCCGAAGAGAGGCCATGTCAGCCTAGTCGAAAACTAGGGGGGGGGGGGGCGACACTGATGCAAAACGAGCTGATGTGTGCATCACATGACTTCCTTTTACTCCAATTTAATGTCATTTTCTCATTATTGGCAGTTTTAATATGATTCAATAGTTTACTCTCTAAATATCACCAACAGTGGCCAAATTGAAACCAGATTAAAATAAAAAAAAAAAAAAACTAATTTGAATTCCGAAACTTTGAATTCAAATTATGTTTTTTGCAATCACGAGTTGCGACAAGACTCTACTGGTTAGAGTTATTGTTTCTAGAAATGGTTCCCCGCCCAAGCATGTCCCTCCTCCTGGGTGGTTACGTGTGTATAGTTGTGTGTGTAGGCTTACGTGTGTGCACGTAGGCGTGTGTATGTGTGTATAGGCGTGCGCGTGTAGGCGACTGTGTATGAGCATGCGTGTGTAGGACATGGACGCCACCGCCCAGCAAAAGTGGATTCCTGGGGACAGTGGTCAGGAGCAGCCGCGCCGCCGCCGGTGGACGGTGGTGCTGCAGCCCTGGTCCAAGCTGAAAGAGGAACCGGAACATCAAGGACTGCCAAGTGAGAACAATAAGCAATCGTGATTGCTCAAAAAAAAAAAAAAAAATCGTCACCAAGTTGGCGAAAAAACTTGGCGACCAAAAGCTTGGCGATACGTCACCAAGTGTTTACCAAATTATAACACCACTTAAGTTTGCATTGATATTAATAATGATTTCCCCCCAAAAAGGGTCAAAAGACCCCCTTAGGAACATCCGAAAGCAACCAAAAGGGAAGGTGCACAACTAGACCCTACTAGGAGTCTACGTACCAAATTTAAACTTTCTAGGACATACCGTTTTTGAGTTATGCGAGATACATACACATATACACACATACGCACATACATACGTACATACAGACGTCACGAGAAAACTCGTTGTAATTAACTCGGGGATCGTCAAAATGGATATTTCGCGTGTCTATACATTCTTAGGCACTTTTCCGCATGTGGTCGAATCGAAAAAAAAAACTCAACATTCATTTGGGGGTGAGCAAAATGGAAATTAAGGGCGATTTTTGAGTGAAAATTTTTTCGCGAATACAATACTTCCTTTTTTGTAAAAGGAAGTAAAAAAGAAAGAAAAGAAGGAAAGAAAAAAAGAAAGAAAACAAAAGAAAAGAAGAAAGACAAAGGGATTGGAGGGGGGGGGGAAACTCCCGAATAAGAGAAAACGCAAAGATTAAGTAAAATTTACCCTTTTGGTATTTACCGTTGTGGCACTTTTCTAGTAAGCAGTTTTGATTTTTTTTCTCTCCTCCCCCTTTTTTTGTTCTTCTTTTTTCTCTTATCTTTTCTTTTTCCCTTTTGTTTTCTTCCCCCTTTTTTTCTTCTTTCCCCCTTTTTTCTTTTTCTTCTTCTTTCTTTTTTTTTTGGGGGGGGGGGTGGAATGGCCCGGCGACATAACTGACAAGGGGTCCGCCTTGGCTCTGTGCGGCTCTGAATAGAACCAATAAATAGGAATATCCAACTTTAGTTTCTAAATTTCTTTTTAAATACTCAGATGTTTTCTCTACAATTTATGATTCTGCAAAATCTGAAATTTTTAGTTTTGAACTGCTAGGGATTGTGATTTCTATTTCCCCCCCCCCCTAAAAATCATACCATCGTTTATAGTGCTTTTACTTACCGTTAGTACAATGGTTGAACTATTTTTCCAGTGTTTTGTTCTATCGTTACATAAATTCGTTGAGTATGACTGTAAACTGTTACGTTCAACAGTATTTTGCTGTACACACAAAAACCTTTTAGCCCTGTATTTCTTTTGCAATAGCTCTCACTTCAAATCAGCCAAATTTGTTTGAGAATATATGGAACCAGAAGATTTTTCAATGAACCTTTCGTCTAACAACCCAAAATATCTCGCTTTTTGAAATCACTCAAATTGGAAATAAACATCCTGAAAAGAAGGAAAAGAAATCACAACGAGTAGATAGTTCTGTCAGCACATGGGGTGGGGGGGGGGGGTCGTTTTTTTTTTTGCTCTAGCTTCTAATTTTTTAAAACAATCTTCGATTTATTCAGTATTGCAACTGAATGCATAACTTGTTGGGCCTATATTTTCGTTTCTTTTCTCCAATCAGAAAAGGCAATTCTCTTCATTTTCCCCTTCTGAACTGTTCAAAAAACAAAAAAGGGCAAAAGACGCCTTTAGAAACACCCAAATGCAACCAAAAGAGGAGGTGCACAACTAGACCCCACTAGGAGTCTACGTACCAAATTTCAACTTTCTAGGGCATTCCGTTCTTGAGTTATGTGACATACATACACACATACATACGTACATACAGACGTCACGAGAAAACTCGTTGTAATTTACTCGGGAATCGTGGAAATGGATATTTCACGTGTTTATACGTTCTTAGGCACTTATCCACGTGTGGTCGAGTCGAAAAAAACTCAACATTCATTCGGGGGTGAGCAAAATGGAAATTAAGGCCGATTTTTGAGTGAAAATTTTTTTGCAAATACAATACCTTTTTTTCGCAAAAAAATTTTCACTCAAAAATCGGCCCTTAATTTCTATTTTGCTCACCCCGAATAAATGTTAGGTTTTTTTTTTTCGACTCGACCACACGTGGATATATGCCTAGGAACGTACAGACACCCGAAATATCCATTTTGACGATCCCCGAGTTAATTACAACGAATTTTTTCGTGACGTCTGTATGTACGTATGTATGTGCGTATGTGTGTATATGTGTATGCATCTCGCATAACTCAAAAACGGTATGTCCTAGAAAGTTTAAATTTGGTACGTAGACTCCTAGTAGGGTCTAGTTGTGCACCTTCCCTTTTGGTTACATTCGGATGTTCCTAAGGGGGTCTTTTGACCCTTTTTGGGGGGAAATCATTTTTAATTTCGATGTAAACTCAAGTATTGTTATAATTTGGCGGACACTTCGCAATATATATCGCCAGTCTTTTGGTCGCCAAGTTTTGTCGCCAACTTAGCGACAAACTTGGCGATTTTCTTTTAAAAATCTGGTTTCAATTTGGCCACTGTTGGTGATATTTAGAGAGTAAACTATTGAATCACATTAAAATTACCAATAATGAGAAAATGACATCAAATTGGAGTAAAAGGAAGTCATGTGATGCACATATCAGCTCGTTTGTAAAAGAAAGTAAAAAATAGTAATAAGGTTTTGTTGTTTAAAGATTTTTGAAAGTGTGCTGTTTCTACATAAAGTCCTCCCAACGTTGGGGGTATCGCCCCCTTTGCCTCCCTCCCGCCCCCCATAAATCCGCCCATGACGCACCATAATCTGGTCATCAAAGAGGAAAAAAGCATCACCTGAAATAGAATATTTAGTTGCATTTGTTTTTCTGCGAAAATAATTTGAGAATTAATAGTGTTCATTAAGGATACCAAATTTAGAAGTAGGACACAGCTATATGAGGAGGCTTGCGTTGCTCCAAACTCTGACCAACTATTACTTCCTTTTACAAAAAAGGAAGTATTGTATTCGCGAAAAAAATTTCACTCAAAAATCGCCCTTAATTTCCATTTTGCTCACCCCCAAATGAATGTTGAGTTTTTTTTTCGATTCGACCACATGCGGAAAAGTGCCTAAGAATGTATAGACACGCGAAATATCCATTTTGACCATCACCGAGGTAATTACAACGACTTTTCTCGTGACGTCTGTATGTATGTGCGTATGTATCTCGCATAACTCAAAAATGGTATGTCCTAGAAAGTTGAAATTTGGTACATAGACTCGTAGTGGGGTCTAGTTGTGCACCTCCCCTTTTGGTTGCTTTCGGATGTTCCTAAGGGGGTCTTTTGCACCTTTTTGGGGGGAAATCATTGTTAATTTCGATGTAAACTCAAGTGGCGTTATAATTTGTCGGACACTTGGCGATATATCGCCAGTCTTTTGGTCGCCAAGTTTTGTCGCCAACTTGGCGACGATTTTTTTTTGTTATAATATTCTAAGATATTATTGGAATTTTTTGTGATGCATGTAAATTAAATATTTGATAATGACTTTAAATGATAGTTTTAAAATATATTGTCACTTTGAATTGTTGTAAAATAATTTCTTGAAATTAAGTAGTTTATTATTATTTTTTTTGTTTTGTTTTTACAAGTATTTTATGTGCAATAGATAAATATATTTATAAAAATGAAATTGAGTAAAGAGTACCTAGAATAATTTTTCAAAAAATAAGCAAATTTATGCTATAAGTAAAACCAGCAGTGTCCCTTCGAAGAAAGATAATCCTATTCATTTTTTAAGAAAACAAAGTTACTTAAATCAAACGGATAGTCAAAACGATTTTTACTTCCTTTTACAAAAAAGGAAGTATTATATTTGCGAAAAATTTTTCACTCAAAAATCGGCCTTAATTTCCATTTTTCTCACCCCCGAATTAATGTTGAGTTTTTTTTTCGATCCGATCACACGTGGATATATGCCAAGGAACGTACAGACACCCAAAATATCCATTTTGACGACCCCCGAGTTAATTACAACGAATTTTCTCGTGACGTCCGTATGTACGTATGCATGTGCGTACGTGCGTGTGTGTGTGTGTGTATGCATCTCGCATAACTCAAAAACGGTACGTCCTAGAAAATTGAAATTTAATACGTAGACTCCTAGTGGGGTGTAGTCGTGCACCTTCCCTTTTGGTTGCATTCGGATGTTCCTAAGGGGGGTGTTTTGCCCCTTTTTTGGGGGAAATCATTGTTAATTTCGATGTAAACTCAAGTGGTGTTATAATTTGTCGCACACTTGGCGATATATCACCAGTCTTTTGATCGCCAAATTTTATCACCAACTTGGCGACAAATTTGGCAATTTTTTTAAATTTTAAATTTGGTCTCAATTTGGCTAATGTTGGTGATATTTAGAGAGTAAACAATTGAATCACATTGAATTTGCCAATAATGGGGAAATGACATTAAATTGAAGTAAAAGGAAGTCATGTGATGCACACATCAGCTCGTTTTTAATTTATGAACAACTTTCATCAAAATAAACTCAGGGTTCCAGTTTTCGTTATTAGAGTAGTCGTAAGAGTTGACGGCGTCCGGAGCGAATATTTTCTGGCACTCCTCCCCCCCCCCCCCCGCCCCCCTTCCACCTGACACAGAGAATGGTGAGCTTATAATGTAAAAGTACAGACACATTTTATTATCAATCACTTCACAATGAATATAAAAATTTTCTGTAATCTGAAAACTATGAGTATCATAAAAGAGAGGCATTAATACTATTTTTAAAGAGTAATAATATAGTTTGTAATGCAGTAAATGCTTATACTTTGTAGGTGGGGACCGTCTCAAATCTTCTCGTCCGGGGGGAGATCGTAATGTGAATCCCCCCCCCCCCCCATCCAAAAAGCTCCATCAAAGTTCCAAAATCAAAGCATGAGGAACTGGGGCGTGCGCAGAGCTTCAGCAGTGGGGGTGCCACAGTGTACTAGGGGTTTAGATAATCAGGCGGGGGGGCAGGACTGTCTTGAGGTCAAAACAATTAGGTGGGTACATGATATTGGCGACATTTGAATGTTTTCAAAAGCAAATTAAAATACAGTAGATCCTTGCTTGACACGGGTTCATTTTACGCGGTTTAAGATTTGACACCTTTATTTTATTTTACGCGGATGCGGCAATGCAAACAGATAAAATGTTCCCCTCTTTCAGAATCTAAACTCCTAAAGATAGCAGAGTACGCGTAATCAACGGCATTTTTGGTGTGCTAATAAATCGAGCTTGGGCCACTGGGGACATTATATGATTGGTTCCAGAGCTCTTTCTAGAAGTAAAGGTTATTAAACTCACACACTTCAGAACTCACTGGAAGAAGAGCTTTTAGAAGTGACAAAGGAGGCCAAAACCAACGTGGATACCGACATCGGTGACACACAACCAAAAACGTTCATATTGAAAATTTTGAGCTATTCCTAATAGAAATGATCTTACTAATTTGTTAGCGAAGGAAGATTCTATCATGGAAATGACGCAAGTGAATCATGGATGCGTTAATGCTCTGCAAAGAATTACAGAGAAAAGTTCTTAATGGCTACCAAAAGACTCATAGTCAGCTCCTCTTTATAAACAGAACACTGAAAATTAGTTTATGTTTTCCTTTGTATGCTGTGCATAAAAAATCGATATAAGTACACATTAAAACTTATTTTACAATTAGTCATTCACTAGAATGAAATATTTTTTTATCTACGAAACCTATCCCCTATTTTAACACTACTATTAGGTCTCAATTTACGCGGCATTTCCATGGAACGTAACCCCCGCGTAAAACGAGGGTCTACTGTATAGAGAGAGGATTTAACTTCTGGGTCAAGATGGAGTCGAAGAGTCACTACTAGATCTAAGTACAATTAGAAATGTGAACCCAATCGTAAGCATAATATTCACTCAGAAATAGGGGGTTCAGGGGGGGTTTCCCCCGAGAATATTTCGAAATTGTTGTCCTAAAAATGCATTTCAGACTATCTTTGATAATGTTAATTGAAAAGGTTCAGGGACGCTTTCCCTGTCCATTTTTCAAAATTGAAACTTTTAAATATGTAATTGTTTCTTCCGATTACGATAGGGAGGGGAGAGGTTAAAAAGCTGTCTTCCAGACATCTCCAGAAAGTGTAGCTCTAACAATGCAATTTTAGACGCTCTTTGATGATGTGGAGTTTCTAAAGTCTTGCCATCAAAAATTTGAGATCCCCCCCCCCACACACACACACTCTCTTCTCCCGCAGCGTCATCAAGCGAATGCCTCATAGCTTCAAAAAGTTTCCGAGTTTGAGCAACTACATTCTCCCCTAACATGTCAACTTGAATCCCAAAATTGCGTTTTTTAATTTTCAACATCAAATTTTTTTCGGGGGCAGTCCCAAATGCGTTTTAGAGCTTCAAAAATTTCCAAGGAAGCGTCCGCAAACCAAACCCTTTCCCATATGTTACTACCAAGTATAGCCTGAAATTGCGTCTTTAACAAAAAAAAAAAAGTCTTTTGAATTTGTGTTTAAAGTGAGATACTAAACCCAGTGTCAGTTAGACAATGTATTTCAAAATGTTAAAAATACTCATAAATCTGCTCCTTCCCTGCAAACAATCATATGAGCGCTGCTGGCCGTCAGAGCTCATGAAAAGTAAATGGCGGTACACTTTACTATTTCATCTCCAAATTGAAGGCCAATTAAAGGTCCTTATGTCATTCGTATTTTTTACAATTGTGACATTTACGACACCATACATCTTCTAAACCAACAAAACTTGTACATTATTGAATTTTGGTTAAACGTATTATAATAATAATTAATTTTAACCATCTGAGAAAACATTTGCTTACATTTTGATAAAGTAATTTTAACTCTTAGTTATTCAGCAAAATTACCGTTCAAAAGAAATTTTTTTGAAAAACAACCAATAGTACCGCTTGTGCCCTCCCCCCTCTTTTTCTTATTTATTTTTCATTTTTCGCCGGTTCATGAAGCTGGTTAGTTCTTTGTATGGTTTTTAAAGTAATAGTACAGAGTAAATATTTTTTTTAATTTGACGATTTATGGTCTAAAATACCATAAATTGGATTTTAAAGTTCATTCTATACGATGTTCACAGAGTATTTCCGTATTTTTTAATGAAATTTTTTGAAGATAGCTGAAGTTGAGGGGAGGGGGGGATACATTTTCCCCCCCAAAGCCCTCCATGGTCGAGCGGTTTAGAAGTACAGCTCCGACTGCGTCCTCCGAATAGGAAAACAGGTTGCAGATTTGATTTCCGCCTTTGCCCTGGTATCCGTTTTCTTCTTTTCGTGATGTATATTTTATTGAGACTTGTATAATCATATAATCTGTGCCGTATAGTAAGCACGGTAAAATGTCTGTGATTATAAAAAAATATGTATACACATTTCCTATTCATAACAAGAACATTAAGAATAAAAAATCTTTAAAAAAATATTTAAAAAAACACACACATTTTAACCGATTATCTAATGGAATTTTAGTCATTATCACAAACGTACAAGTAGAGATTGCAATACCGGACTAAAAATTCAATACTGATATTCGGTATTTTTAAAACGTGATACCGGCATACCGGTATTTGAAATTTCTCAATAAATACTTGAAAGTATATTGTTTCATTTCCACATTTCATAATTTTGTACAGAAAAAAATATTATTTACAAAAACGTATTGTGAACGAATATAAAATGAAGGAACAAATGTCATAATAAAAATTCAATAAGAGTAAAACACACAATGCTTCTTTTGAACTGTCTCTAAGACAAACTTATATAGTAGGGTGGGGTTTTTTTGTTTTTTTTTTTAAATGTTAAGGGGCGCAGAGGATTAAAAAGGTGCTAAATGGTCTCGAACTAACATGTGTGAAATTTTATTCCAGTCTGATAAGTCTTTTTGCCTCCGGATTGAGTTTGAAGTTTGAATTTCCTTACCCAAATAGGATACGTTCCATGTAAGATTGCAATAACAATAAATGTTACTTTAGTTTACATTAACAAGTGATAAAACTTTCAATTTACACATGGTTTAAATTCACACTTGCCATTTTAGGTGTTGAAATTGACCGAAATGTGTGAATTTGGTCAAACGCTCCCTGCCTACTGTGCAACATAAATGAGTAAGAGATGCTAAATTTACCTCTTGAAATGCAAGCAGCAGTCTTTTGAAATTCTATCCGAAAATAACTAAGAAAATAATCAGAATCATTTTACCAAACTATTAAATTGCTATTGGACCATTCTTGCAAATACAAAGTTAAAAACAACTACATTTGTCCGAGAAAAAAAAAAGAAAAAAGAAAAAGGGAGAGATATCACAGCTTCTCAGCCTCAAAAAGAAAGGGAAGACAGTTTTAGTACTGTCCGACCACGGATTGTATGGAATTTTCAAACGTCCAGATAAGACGAATCTATCTGTATGAGAGGGGAAAGTAAAAATTTGGTGCCGGTATTCCGCTCATTTGAATGAGACTCAGCTTCTGCAAAAGCTGGCATCGCTAAAAAATATTAGGTTCGTCCATTTCCGGCTGTAAAACGGATGCTTGTCTTTCCATACAATCCGTGGTCAGACAGTATCATTACTTCATCACATCTCTTCTATCGGATACGAACAGTGAGCATGAATTCAAGGGAACTCTACAAGCTTCGAACTACAAACGGTTATATCGATAAATTTACTACTACAAGCAATACAGTGGACTTGAATTTGATTTCACGGGCATGTGATAGATACAAAGTATCAGACAGGGTTGGAGTCGGGGTCGTGCACAGGGGGGGGGGGGGGACGTCTGTTGCCCCGGGCCCGAGCCTGAAGGGGGCACAATATTTTTAGTATAAGGGATGAAATACAGGGGTAAACAACATGAAGGGGGACCGTAAATGTCATTGGTGACGGACCCCGAAATTTCTGAGCACGCTCCTGGCTGGAGCAGCTATTGCTTCTCAGCAGTACTTTACCCCACCACTTCAGATATTATTGAGAAAAACATGCTTTGTCAGAAGCGCAGAATAGCACGCAAATCTGCCCTGGCAAGAGCCAAAGCTTAGCAAAATGTCTCAGGTTCTTTGGCTAACTAGTGATAATCGAATTCTACGATTGTGTGTGTCAGTGGAATCTCCTTCTGAATATTTAAAAATTCTTACAATATAAGTCGCCAAAGTTCAGGCTCTAGTCTGGTTTACTATCAAAAGTTACCCTTTATGTGCAGATTAGCTCTGCAGTTGTTCAAAATCACTGCAACTAGATATTTATCCACTGAGTTGAAGTGCAAAATAGATCCCGTAATCCAAAGACACAGTGTTTTCGCGTGTCCTAATAATCAATTTATTGCAATACTGACAGACTTGGAACAGCACATCCGTGAATTGGCAGCCCGTTGGATTTTAGAAGCTCGCAGTGCTCAGCTAAATAGACTCCCAAAAGACAAATATTTCACATTCTTGTAGTTTAACTTAATGCAGAATCTTACATCGATCTCAATGACTGGAAAAATGTGTCTGATCCACCAATACTGAAATAATTCTCTGAAGAAGATATTCAACTGTTTGTTTCAAGCGAGAAGAACTGTTTACTATGCCTGCCATGCCATACACACAAACTATTGAAAGGCAGGGGGGGGGGGGGAGACCAGGGGGTTCATGGCGCAGACTGCGGTATTTTTTTTTTTTCAATTTTATGTATTTATTTTAATAAGCTTATTAATTTTAATTATTATTTTTTCGTTTTGAAAGCTGTCAAAGAACTTTTTTTATGGAAAAAAGTGCATTAGCTGCTTTGATTAAAAGGGGCTGCTATTTTATTTGTTTATTTATTTATTTATTTATTTTTCTTTACGCATCTATTTTTTTAGATGAAGGAGGAATATTTTATTCCTAGAAATCAACTAAAAATATTAAAAAAATATGATTGAAACTATTTGCGATTTTAGCTATCTTTGAAAATATTGATCAGGTACTAGTAAGAAGTATGGGTATACCGGAAAGTAGACTCGTTTAGTTCTAGACGGAACTTCTTGTTTAAGAACCAACTGGAGTCCCGGAAATTTATGCCAAAACTAGATAGTAAGGACTTTCAAGCTAATTTTAAGATGAATAATTTTAATTTTGAAAATTAATGATTATTATAAACGTGTTCGTAAATAAATGATTAGTACCTGGACCATCTCAAGAAGTTAGATATATTTGTAATTTTCTTTTCTGTTTTTTAATGAAAATAGAATTTTTCCCTTAAATACCGGTTTTTCAAACTCAATCCGGAGGCAGAAAATGAACTCCTAATCGAATGAAATTTTACATATAACCTTAAAACATCATTTGGCACCTTTTTCTTACCCTGCCCGATGGAAATCGGAGACTTTTTTTTTTTTTACCATAGGACGATGACCCACCCTATTATATAGTGCTCAACCTTATAGCAGTAAAAAAATACTCCTTCTGAATTTCCGCAGGTTGGTGGTATACTACTGTTAACAATGCGCGATACACCTCGTCTAATTGTCTAGAAGTACTTCATCTTCAAATAATTCGGTATCTTGCGTGTTATTTTCGTAAAAATCCTCTTTTAGGTGTGTTTCTTTTGTATTTTTTGAAATTTACGATAAACTTGACGAAATTTGATCTTAATTAGAAATTAGCCCCTCTTATTCGTTTTCACGTTCTTTTAAAAATTCTTTACAATTTATAGTTATGTAAATACAGCAAAACCCCTCAAATGCGGACACTAAGGGGACAATTTTTTTTGTCCGCAATAGAGGGGTGTCTGCAGGATAGGAATTTAATAACGTTATTTGCTTTGGAATCGGGGAATTTAAAAATTGTCCGCATGAGAGGAGTGTCCACATTTGAGAGGTGTCCGTTAGGAGGGGTTTTACTGTATCTGAAAATATGTGTTAAATTATTATGCGTATCATCTATGCAAATTTTCAAGGTACTACATCTGTACCTCGGAGGGATACAACATTATGTTCATTTTCATATCTTTATAGGAGAGTAGTTTTAACCACGTGGTGTTCTATCCCTCTAAGTGAAAGTGGACTTGGTGTTCTTTTAAAATACGCTATATCCATTAATAACTGGTTTTGGTCATGCCTGGTGCTCTATTCCTCTAGGAAATATGAGAAAAGCAGATTTTAACACTGTAATGTCATTTTGGAAAAAAAATGGACAAAGTGTTGTATCCCCCCGAGGTACAAATATATAATTTCTAAATATTATCTTGCCAAGTGGGTAGTTCTCAAAAGGTGGGAGCAAACACAGACTTCAACTTTGAAGCTTCAACACCAAATAACTTTCATTTTAATTAACTCTAAAATTTTTAAAGTAAATTATAATGCTGTATAGAGACAAGAATTGACATAAATTATGGAAAAAAAGCTCTTTAAATGCCCTTAAAAATATTTTCTTTGCTAAATGGCACAATTTTGGACATACCAAAACGTTAACTGAGCAAATGTACCATTAAAAAAAATTTTTTTTTAATTATTTCCATACGTTTCAAAAAAAAAAAAAATAAAGGCATGAATCTTACACTGAATAATTTTTTGTTAATATTTTACACAAATAACAAAAGTAAAGACAGATTATTTACTTTGTAAACGATTTTAAAAAAAAGTAAGTTTGAAATTTGATGCATGTCCAAAAGTTACGATCTTTACAATGCTATTATTTGAGAACTAAGTATATGATGTTTTCGTTTTAAAGGTATTTATCGATCCTCAGAATCAGTTTTTAATTGTTTAAAAGTGTTTTCATAAGCTTTTATGCAGTATCTTAGAAGAAAAATAATTTTTCTTAAACATACATGTGAGAAGTCCAAATGGCGTTACGATCCTGACGCCGATAATTCTGTCCGTTTATTTATAATTTTTTTATAATCCACCGTCTTCTAACATCAATAAAAAAGATTATTATGATGTTATCTTCTTTAATCCATAGGTATTTTGTATAATTAATACATTACACATTGAACAATACATAAATTACAGTAGAAACATGGCTGTTTATGATCGAACGAAAGTCATTTTGCGCGAAAATCGCCAAGCAAACCTCCGTTGGCGACAACACAGTATACGATAAGCTAAAGGTTACCAGAGGGGGATTCCAGTTTGACAAATGTAGTTAATCGTCAGCTGCACCAGTTTTGGCGACTTTATCACCTGCACTAGCAAATTTTTTTTCCCCGCCGCTTTTATTATTTTAGAACTTTTTTGAGCAATCACGATTGCTTATTGTTCTCATTTGACAGTCCTTGACGTTGGGATTATTTTTCAGCTTGGACCAGCAGCACCACCGCCCACCGGCGGCACGGCTGCTCTGTTCCTGAGCACTGTCCCCCGGAATCCACTTCTGCTGGGTGGTGGCGTCCATGTCCTACACACGCATGCTCATACACACTCGCCAACGCGTGAGCGCCTTTACACACATACACAGGCCTACGTGCACACACTTAAGCCTGCACACACACAACTATACACACATAACCACCCAGGAGGAGGGACATGCTTGGGGGGGGGGAGTCATTTCTAGAAACAATAACTCTAATGAGTAGGTTCTTGTCGCAACTCGTGATTGCGAAAAACATAATTTGAATTCAAGTTTCAGAATTCAAATTAGATTTTTTTCTCTTCTTTCTTTTAGAAACATAATTTAACGATCTCCAAATAGAAATACGAATTTCTTTTTTCAATAACTTTTCTTTAGACATCGTTTTAATTCTTATGACATTAGAAAATATATTCATTATTAAAACTGATGTCACTTTTTACATTCTTTCTTAAAGCATATGTTGTTTATTTTTCCTTTAAAAATATATATGTCGTATTTATTTGTCTCTATTTTTATTCCTTATTTGTCCCAAAAAATCAAACTACAAGTTTGTATAATTATTTCCATGAAGCTTTTTTCTACCTTTCATCAACTTCTTCAAAATCATTCCAAAACTTTATTATATGTAAAGAGCAGTATGTATAGCCATTCAAGTACTTCATTACTATCCTCTTTATCATTAAATTGCAAAATTCAAAAAGTAGTAAATAAAATTTTCATTGGAAAAGTTAAAAATCAGATTAACAGTTGTCAAAAATGGTGAAACTTGCATTATGATGATGTCCAAAATCCGTTACCTACAGGACAACAATGTCCAAAATCTGTTACCTACAGACTGCTAATTTAATTTGCTAATTAATAATTTTTACAAATACCTGCTGTCTTTTCATGTTCATATATTGTGTTCTAGGTATGCATACTATAGAATAAAAGCAAAATTGATATCAAATTCGAAAATTTTTGAAATTGCTCAAAGTTAACTTTTTTGTTCCCACCTTTTGAGAACTGCCCAAGTATAAAGCGAGACATGATAACAAACCACCAGTGACAAAAAATTACTATCAAAAAAAAGTTTGTCTACCGAAATTCAGTACAGTTGAGAAAAATATTGAAAGAAAATATCATAAAGCATTTCTGCATTTGGTCGTTGGAATAAATTATTCATAGAACAAATTCATTCGAAATTACACTCGAAATTAACTTTCACAAAAGGTAAAATGAGTAATCAGATAAATAAAAAATAAATAAATAAAAACATGGTGAACAAAAATGCAAAAGAATGCGAGTCATCTCACCATTTAGTAATATAATGAAAATATCATTTTGCAATCTTTCTGCTACTTTTTCTTAGTGATATTCTGTTAGTTCGTGCTTTTGAAGTCAAATTTTTACATCAATAGATTGATTTTGGTTCTGTAGCATGGGAAAAGAAATGTACATTTAAAATACGAGTAGATACACTTAATTAGTTAAATTAAAAATCCTTTGATTGAAACTATATTTATTATTTTCTGCTAATACCGAAAAAAACCGGGATTTTACCTCAGTAAATACCGGTATTTCAAAATTGCTTGAAATACTGGCATTCGAGATACCGGTATTGCAATCCCTACTTACAACATATTCAAAACGTTTAACTACAGTTGAAAATGAAATATGCAAATTTGAATCCTATGGCAGTATGAGAATTATAGATTTAAACCATTTACAAAAACACAGATAAGTTTTCTAAAAAAAAAATATTAATCCATTATTTTTTTTTTTTTTAAATCAAATGAGAAATTTTACATACCACCTCCAAGTGCTTGGAAAATACCGGATATTTAAATGAAAGATTAATCCCGCGCTGCCATTTTACCTTCGACTCGTCCAGTCGCAAGAGTGCTTCTCTGTGCAGTGTGAGTGTGGTGAGTATTTTTCAAAATATTCTTTTCCTTTACTTGTTTGAAAAGTGTTTTTTCTTCTTTTGCGACCATGCTGAAAATACACTTTAAAGTTAACATGTGTGAGTTTTTGTTTTCCTTAAATTTTTTGTTACGACTGTGAGTTTCGTAGAAATCTCCATTAGGAACGAATTCTACTTAAGTAATTTTTATTCAGTACTGAATTTCATTGCTCTTTTAAACTCGCACGAGTTCATTGAAAATCCAGAATTTCTTATTTCTACAGTTCTTTAGCGGTTTAGGATTTTGATAATACAACCTCTGTATCAACCTTTATTATCCGAAACTCTTTTAACCAGATCTTCGTTTAACCAACGCCAGTTTCTTTGATTTTAAAACAAGGTTTAAAAAAATGGCATGAATTTGGTTCGACCGAATGGTAACACTCGCTTAGTTATGTGCGTACTAAAAGATAGTAATGATCACGCTAGTAGAATTTAATTATTTTTAGAAAATACACAACAAAGTATTGCAATATTAAAACGCTTATTTTACTTACAATAAAATCAATTTCCAACGTACCTATTCGAGTTGCATTGAAATTAAAAAATGGATGACTAACAAGTCGCTTATAAAAAGTTTTTCTGCACTATTGCAACAAAAATATTAAAACGAAAAATAAATATGACTATTCTGCTGCTGCATTTTTCTTATTTATCGTCTGCCAAATTTAGCGAAGGTTTTATCGTCAGTTTTAAATAATTTTCAGTAAGCATAGCCTTAACTAACTTCAAGTTCTTTTAAAAGGAAAAAAAAATATTTTGAGAAAGTTTTAACTCACTTTCAGGGTCGCAGACGAAGGTGACTACCTTGTCAGTTATGTCGCCACCCCCTCCCGCCACCCAAAACAAGATAAAAAGTATATATATATATATTAATTTGAATTTTTGGCATCTTGAATTCAAATTATGTTTTTCGCAATCACGAGCGTGTGTGTGTATGAATGCGCGTCTGTGTTTGTGTAGGCGCATGTGTGTGTGTGTATGTATGTGTGTGCGTGTTATCTATGTATGCAGTGCTGTGTGTGTACGCGCGTGTGTGTAGGCGTTCGTGTGTGTATGTAGGCATATGTGTTTGTGTCTGTGTGCAGGCATGAGTGTGTGTAGGAGTGTTTGTGTCTGTGCGCAGCCATGAGTGTGTGTAGGCGTGTGTGTGTATGCGTGTGTGCGTAGAAATGGACGCAACCTGGAGACGGTCTTCGCTAGAGGAGCGGTCGACGCGACGGTGGTGCTGGCAGAGGGTGCTGGTGGGAAAATAAAATGATAGCACATCAAAACAGTCAAATGAAAGCAATAAGCAATCGTGATTGCTGAAAAAAAAGGGGGAAAAGGGAAGGGAGAGAGGAATCAAAAATCTTAAGAAAACAATTAACTCTATCTGAAGTGCCACAGCAGTAAATACTAAAAGAGTATAAATTTTCCTTCTTCACGTTTCCTTTTATTCGGAGTTTCTTCCCCCTGTTTCTGTCTTCCTTTCTTTTTTTCTTTTCCTTCCGTCCCCCCCCCCCACAAAGGCCTGGGGCCCTAGTTTCTGACTAGACCGACACGGCCTCTCGTCCGGCCTGCTCACTTTTTAAAGAATACTTTCGGTTATTTTTTTTCAGACTAGAAGAAAATTTGGAAGTTGATGTTATTCTTTATCTTATGTCGTCTGGAAATGTAGTTAAAATCTTATTTGAAATTTATTTAAAATTATCTGGAAAGGTAAACAGCTGTATCTGCATAAATGAGTTTTTGAACATTTTTAAGAAACTTTCTTTGGATTCTCTACTAACAACAGTGAAATGTTAAAACTTGATGGGGTTTTTTCGTGCTTCATTTTTAGCAGAAACCTAATGCACTTGTCTTGTGCAACAAAGCTAAAGTGCAGTAGATGACAAATAAGCTTAAAATGAGAAATGAATCACTTTCAGAGACTGCCCTTTACTTTACCACAGCAGCATTCAATCCTATGACTATCACCTGTATATGGGTGATTCTACACAAGCAAGAAATTTGAGGGCGTGTTTCAAAAAATTATCTTTCTTTTTTTAATCTGAAGTTTATCTTTTTTTTTTTAATCTAAAAAGAGAGGAATACTTTGCAGGCAACACGATTAAAAAGTGTTCGTTTTTTTTGTTTTTTTTTAGCAATCACGAATTGCTTATTATCACTTGACCAAAAGTTGATGTTGCTCTGTTTTTTCAGATTGCCATGACTACGATTGTTTTAATATTTATTAAGGACCTTTTGTCGCCATATTCTCAAATTTGCGTTTATTCAAGGTTTATACAGCAGATTTTACTTTTTCAGGGGGGGGGGGATAAATTATTTCAGAAAAAAATCAGCATAGATGACCATTAAAAGCAAAACTTCCTCCAAATGCAAAATTTCTAGATTACTAGTTCCCCTCATTTTTAATTCATAAGCTGTAAATAATCTTTATAAATATAGTAGTGGATATCGGTCATAGTCTGTATCACGAAATTCAACCCTTTTTTTTTATGGATATGCCTCGTATCACCTATTCTAGAAAATCACCAGTCCTAATATAACGGGTGAAAATTTTTTTAACCATTTCAATTCCATTCCATTTGTAGAAACGAAACTCAGAGTAGTGGTCCTATTCCAGTTCGTGATAAAGAAAAATCTAATTCGATTTCAACATGTCAAAATTTAAATGGATGCTGGATGTTCTTTTTTTAATCAAAAAAAAGGGAATACGTTGCAGGTTACGCGATTGAAACAGTATTTGCAGACTTTAATTTTTTGGGTGTGTGTGTGGTTTTCTTTTTTGAGGCAGGTGTATGACGGAAGACATATTATTAACGCAATACAGTGGCGGCAATTCGTGGAGGGTGGACCCCCTCCCCTTGCTCCCCTCTCACCGAGGGACCCCCCTCACTTTTTATAGTTAAATTATTCATTTTCTTCAATTTAGAAACTAGAACTACAAATTGTAAAAAAAGCAGAAATGTAAAAATTTTCAGAGCATAATTATTTGTTTTACTTTGTATACCTGTTCACGAAACTTTATTTAGCACAAGCAGTCACTTTTAGTTTATGTATTCATTGTTTAGATATTAGCAAATCAATTGTTTTACTTAAACAAGCCATATTTGCTTTATGAAATTTTTACCGAGTGTTTGCGACATACCAAAATACTTTGGAGTAAATAATGTAAGCCTAATTAATATCTGAGTGTTTCTTCGGGGAAAGTTATTGTGTTCAAAATTCATCCAACATCTTAATAAAAACGCGAGTTGAGTTATTGGATTTACATACATTACCACTCATCTGCTTCCAAAACCAGCCCTGGCAAAATTTTGATTCCCCCCCCCTTTTTTTTGAGACTATTGAGATTGAGACCATGTTTTTTTAGGTTTTTTTTGCTGCCGCTATAAGTCCTATTGCTCTTGGTTGTCGTTTTTTTGCTCCCCCCCCTTTCCTTTTCAGTCCTTATCAAATCCTCTGACATAATAGAAACTTGCTGCAGAGGTGAATTCGTCAATTTGCCAATACCGGAAAGCTAGTTGAATCCTGAGTAATTTTTTAATAAAAGGGTAATCAATTTTTCTAGAAACACTGTACCAGAACTGCTTTCCAGCTATAAATCACAACTGCTTTTTAGTGGCATTTTGAGTAAATGATGGTTTCTAAACATATCAAACGGGATAAAGAAATAATAAAAAAGAAATGAAACTTTATAAACAAAGCAATGGGGGAACCAGGTCCGACGAGGGAGCCATGTAAGCCTAGTCGAAAACTAAGGGCCCGGGCCTTGGGGGGGGGGGGGCGACACTGACGCAAAAAACAGAAGGAAGAAATAAAAGGGGGGGGGGAGACTCCGAATAAGAGGAAACGTAAAGATTAAGTAAAATTTACTCTTTTGGTATTTGCTGTTGTGGCACTTAAAATGGTAAATTGTTTTCTGTAAGCAGTTTTTTTTTCTTTTCCTCTTTTCTCCCCCTTTCATTCTTCTCTCTTTTCTGGGGGGGGGCGGAGGGGCCCGGCAACATAATTGACAAGGGACCCGCCTTCGCTCTCTGCGGGCCTGAATAAAGCAAAGTTTGATGCAGGCATACTGGCAACTTATTGGCAAACTTAAATTTTTGGGAGGGCTGAAATTCCAAATTTGCCGAATGGAACTCCAATTTACACCGAATGATGATAATTTTGCCAAATTAAACTCCAAATTTTGCAGAATAGTTGAGCAACATTTGCCCAATAAGGAAATATTCGGACTCCACAATGATCTCCCGTGACCTCTTACTGTGGTGCTTCTAATTGATGGAAGAAAAGAATTTTGTTCATAAAAATTGAAGCATGGTATTTAAGCAAGATTAATGGAATCTATATGTGTATAGCTTTTAAATTTGTCTTCCTTTAAGTGGCGCCGAATGTATTCTTGAAATTTCATGTTGAGATTCTTCATTGACCGCAGCAACATCTTAATTGGAATACTGTGAATTTCATCCTGAATTCTGTTTTAACATGTCGAGGGTTCTTGGATGTTAAAACAGAATTCAGAATGAAATTCACAGCACTCGAGCTGTACAGGAAGACCCCCCATAAGGGAGTAATAATTTAAAAAAAGATAAGTTCTCTTCAAGTTTCTCAAATGGAAAATTTCAAGGTCTCAATTTTTACAGATAAAATTTCTTTTCTCTATCACTCCAGGTTTTTAGGAGTGTTAAAAAGCCCCTCCCCGCTATTTTTATCGAATGCATCAACGCAGTATTTAGTTTTTCATGGATTTTGTTTTCCGTTCTATTTGCATTTTTTTTTAAACGCACAGTAGCTTATTGAAAGCTTAAATGTTTTTGAACTATTATTTGACTGAAATAGTACTGATAAATGAAATGCATGAACGAAACTATCAAACAACGAAAAATCAAATTGCTGTTCTATGCTTTTTTTCTCTAAATGTGGCACTTTATAAAAACTAAAAGCAACTTCAATTCATTTGTTTGCTGTTTTGCATCATTGTAAATTAAAGCATAGTTTATACGTCTTTTGCATTTATGCATCGCTTTCATAAAATTCAGATTCATTTTAATGCAATAATGCATAGTTTACATTTTGCAAAAACTCAGTTATATTTTCTTTGTTTCCCCATGAAATTCGGATAAGTTCTTCCAACCAGTCTTTGTTTCTATTAAAGGAATTATGCCAGATATGGAAAGTCAAAGAGAGCGCAGGGGGGGGGGGGGGAGGGGGTGACACTAATGAAGAATATTTCAATGAACTTAAAATCATTATGCTATAATCATTGAAAAAAAGCAATCAGCATGTCAGACGTCTATTAAATAGGTTTTACTTAAATGCCTGTATGTATATTTACGCATATTAGTGATAGTTAAAAATAAATGAAGATATGCTAGACATAATACGTATTTAAAATATACAATGCAGCTCTGATTTCCCTCAAATTTTACTTAAAAATCCACTTAAAAATGTTCTTTGTTTGTAACAAGTCAGACTAATTTATGTTATAACAAAAAATATCCAAGAGCAAGGGCGCACCCTCCCCCCCCCCAAAAGCAAGAGCCCTCCAAATGAGAAAAATACCCCTCAAAACACCTCCTAAAAATCTCAATGGCGCAGTCCTGCGCCATGACCACCCCCCCCCCCAGGTGGGCTCCCCTGCCAACTTTGTTTAGCACAAAGATGTCTGGATACACGTGTATCGGGATTTCCAAGAACTCCTTTTTCAATTCAAAGGTGTGAGCTTCTAGATGTACTAGAAGCTCACACCTTTGAACTAAGGAAGGGGTTCTTAAAAACTCCGAAACACGTATTCAGTAATCTGTTTATTTGCTAAGCAACTTTGGATATTTCCTGTTTTTCCTCGACATAAAAGAATTCATTCATTGATTAATATGTGTTATATAGGGAGATAACATTTCTGGGCTTATTGGCCGTGGTCTAATTGGAGTAGAAATTCCAGACGTTTCGGCTTGCTTTGCTGCAGCCATCATCAGTGGTTTGAGTTTGGTGAGACTGATTCTCTCCATATTGACGCCGGTCGCGAAAGACTTAAACAGTATTTAATATGTGTTAGTTTCATAAAAATTTTATAAACTACTTTGTCATTATTTGCTTAATTTCGCTTTAGTAGGGTTAAAATAGTAAAAATCAAAGTGATTTATCAATTTTCCGATTAAACGTGGTTTCTATTAATATGCAGTTTGACTTCAGTCCGTTGAAAGACGTAGAACTATGCTTTACTGCAACAAATTTTGAAATTAAGAGCTCAGGTGACTTAACAAGCTATAATTTTCTTTTCAGGTTGCAAACTATGCAGTGGACTCAAAAATTGCGGGTGTCTAAAGTTGGAAGAGTGCGCGAGAGGTTAAAGTTTATATATAGACTTGTGCGCGGGACGATTAAGTTCATATAAAGACGTAATATATGGTTCAGACAATTTGTTGAACTTTCCACACCTCAACTGGTCGGGTAGCCGTGAGTACTTTCAGTTTTATTATGTAGATTTTTTCAAAAATTGGATTAAGTGAAATGATTACCCGAAGTTCATTGCTTTCGCAATAAATTTAATTCTTTATTTTTTAACTTATTAGGCTTAGAAGTAGAGAAAGACTGTTGTACCTTTTAAAGTTTCAAAGTAAATTGTTAAAATTAAAAGTCCAATCGTATAGGGTGGGGGGAGGTTTCAGAACCAACAACAGCCTTTATTGCAGAGGTCTTGAGTATCATTATAGGAGGACTGAAAATATTAAATGTATTGATTAACCATACTGTCCTTAATGATATGCAAGATTTTCTGCCGTTAGGATAGTTATTCTTTCATTATTTTATTTGAATTTCATTGCATGTTTCACATTTTATGAGTTGCTTATGAGTTTCTGTGATTGTATTTCGTTCTTAGTTTGTGCTTGTGAATTATGTATTTTGTTTTTGATTGCGTATAGATTGTATAATATAATGTTGTGTGAGATAAGGTGGATGTTGGTTCATTTTCGTTGCTTTCATTGCTAATATGCATTTAAAGTTGTTTATCTGTATTTTTTGATACTGAATTCTTGCATCTCATGTGAATATATTATGTTACTGTGTTAAATTGACTACTGTGTTTGGGCACTGGAAAAAAGGATTAAATTTAAGTATATAAAACTAGGCAGAAGTATAAATGATATGGATTGGACATAATTAGGAATAATGTTCTAGTAATAGGTGTTTAAATCAAGGAATCAGAGGCGGGCTGAACCTGGTGGTAAAGGAGTCGGAAATCAAAGGTTTAAAATTGAAAGAGTCGGGGTCGGACTGATTTTGGGGAGTCGGGGGTAGGAATCAATTATAGTTCTAAGAGTCGGTCATTTTTCCTCCAAATCAGTTACTCTGCCAGTTCATTTGCGGAGTCGGAGTCTGACTTCTCTTGAGTCAAAGGAGTTGGAGACTCTTAAAATTGTCGGAGTCTGACATATATCATTATGCCATCAAAAGTTAGATTTTGCTCTTGTAGTTAGTTAGAAAGTGTTTGGAGGAAATGAATTAAAATTAAAAATAGTTGCAGTAGTCAAACAGTTGCAATTGCATTTGTGAATGTCTATTTTCATAGCTGAAGCTGCTGGTATGGAAAAAGCCACGATGTGCGGCAAACAGAAGGTAATTTAACGAAGTCCGCCACTCCAAGGGGACAAATGGCGATGTAGGGACACTGATAGGTAGTTAGGTTATCGCCACCCCTTTGGGTACAGGACTTCAATTTTCAGGGAGGAGGTCCCGTGGCTAAAGGAATAAACAGGCGGTTTCAAAGGTATTTGTGGGATTCTGCGAATGAGCGCGGTTAGATTGCGGTAACTGCCATATTTACCAGCCTAGTTGAACCTCAGTCGGACGTCCAAACCGTCGGTTGAGGCTTTCTGCAACCAATCAGAAGTCTTCGATCGACGGTTCAAGTGCTTGACAGAGGTTCAACTCGGCTGTTGAATATGGCCATGCGTTGGAGCAATTTCTTCTACGGTTTAATCCCACAACTATCCTTCCTTTTCATTACTTTTATCCTTAGTATAGCAATGAAGCAAGTTAAGACTGCCATCGATTATGATATTTTGAATTGAGGAAGCGAAAATAGAATCAACATCCACCAAAACTCACAATTTTTCCCCTCTAGTCACTGGATGGCCGCAACCGATCGCGAAGGTAATTCGAAATTGCTGCGCAAAAAGATTTCATCAAATTCCGGCTTTTTAATATTTTTGGTTGAAGAAACCGAGTAACGGTTTGAAATGTGAAGTAGATAGGTGATCCAGTGACTCTACAGGTTCCACAGATGAAGAAAGTTGGAAGTTTTTCACATGGTGTTTAGTTTTCGGCAGGGGTGTCCCCCCCCCCCCCTTGAAGACAGTTAGGAAAGACTACACCCCTTAAAACAACCCTCCTGAAAAGTTCAATTGCGCCATTACCACACCCCTCGCGCGGGCACCCCTGGGTTAAGAGTTCCCAAAGAGCAAGTATTTCTGCTGCAGGTTATGGCAGTCTAAATATATGCTCGTTTGCGGCATAAATTTGACAGTGATTGAATTTATGCTTCAAACATCCCCCGAGATTTTGTGTATTCGCTTTGGGATCGTAAGTCTTGGTGCGGGTGCCAAGCATTCTTTTGTTGTGCTTAAATTTTAAGTCTTTATTTTTTTATTTGAGTTGTTTTTTTACTCATTCTTTTGTGTATTTTCTTTCTTCTGGACACTGCGAGTCTTGGTTACGCACGTACACGCTATTTGTACGGAATTTTTTTCAGATTAACTTGTGGTTTTATACTTTAACCGTTTTCATACTTTTTGCTCTTTTAAAGTGTAAAAAATTGTGTTTTTAAGTGCTCCTGGTGTGTGTTATTTCAAATAACTATATTTTTGTCTTTTTCAGGTTTCTGGAGATGTCTGACCTTGGAAGTTACTGATAGTTTATTTTCTTAACTAATAAATGATTCGCGCGTCTTTTTCTCCTTAATTTACTGCCTCTTAGCATAAAGCCTTAGGATTAAGAAAGTATATTACGGCAATTGAGGGATTTGTTGTCCACTTATTTCAAACCCCCCAGGGCATTCAATTTAATCTTGACATTAATTTGGAACTCAGGTTAGTCCAAAGCTAAAATTAAGAAGTGAACGTTAAGTTGCTCTTGGCAACTTAAACAACTATGTACAGCGAAAGTACTACTATGAAATTTCTCGCCAGTTGTTAAGTAATGTACCTTTTAGTAGCATGGAGAAAATAAATGCTGACTATTTTTTTAATGACTAAGTTGGCTTTTGTGTGATGCAAAAATCCAATTTTACTCTACTTTTGCAGTACCTCCCATGGAGAGGTAATCCCGTGCCCTTTTTTAAAAAACTTGTTAGCAAATTTATGTGCAAAACTCACAATGTAATTTGCAGAAAACTTCCGAAGTAGAAGATGCCGCCCTCCCCCATTTTTTTAACAAAGCACTTGACTAACTTTTTTCTCGTCTTATGGAGGGTCTGCGTTTTTAGGCTATTTAGCCTTTAGCAGACCTAGTGCGATCCCTTGATACGGCATCCAGTCTTTCATGTGCCACCATTAAGGCGCGAATGTCAATGACACAAATAATTTTGACGCCCAGTTTCCACCAGATGGAGGCACCTAGGCTCTCTTTGATGCGAAATTGTATTAGGAATTTAGCTTTGCTGGGGGAATTCAAAGCCAAACGAATACCCATGGGATCTTTTACATGCCGCGTAATCATACGACATGGGCGCTGATTATTTCCTGCATCTCGAAAATCCACTCACTAGCCAACCCAGGTCAGAACCTGGGTCCACAGGAGTAGAAGGCTAGTGCCTAACCATCACGCCACCAGCCGGTAGAACTCGCTGAGTAAACTGCAGGAACTTTCGAAGTAGAAGGGGCCTCCCCCCCCCCCTTTTTTTAAACGAAGTACTTGATCAACTTTTATAACTAACTAGTGGTACCCGCACGGCTTTGTCCGTAATAGAAAAATTAAAAGGTCTTTTGGTTCGCCTGTATATTTACAAATAATGTATGGTGAATCTTCTCGCCAATTGGCTTGTACCCATGTTACAATTCCACGTTATGATAATTTCGTATCTCGCCAATTGGCTTGTGCCCATGCTACGGTTCCACGTGATGATAATTTAGTAATTTACTCGTCCATCTTATGATAGTTTTGTTCTTAAAATTGGAATAGAAAAAGAACCACATCGAATTTTCGAAGAATGACTTCGAGGTGCACACCCCCATGCTACAAACAAACTTTGTGCCAAATTTCATGAAAATCGGCCGAACGGTCTAGGCGCTATGCGCGTCACAGAGATCCAGTTATCCTACAGACATCCTCCGGACAGAGAGACTTTCAGCTTTATTAGTGAAGAAATTCCTTTTACGATTTTTTATCTCTCTTTTGCTGAGTGGCAATTTGGGAAAGCATGCGCCTTCAAACGAGAGAGCTAAGGTTCGAAAACATGCTAACACTGAACAACCCCGAGTCAATACAATGCGGTGAACTGACTCGTTAAATCTGTGGGACCGAAAGGTGGTTGAGGTGCCTGATTGGCATGAATTTACATTCGTAGCTGGAGAGTCGCGGGTTCGATGCCTGTTGATCGCAAATCATCCGTGTACGTTAATGGTGACTGGTGCACGTTAAATCTGTCGTGGTCACAAAGTCCTCCAAGTTCCTATTTTAAAATAATACCTCTGAGGGTGCTGGACCAGGGGTTGCTAGGTTCCTGGTCTGGATCCAAAAAGCAGAGCTGTCTGCAAAGGCTCATCCAACTGGTTAAACCACGCGTAGTGATATCAGTAGTTTGGGGCCACAAGTCCTTTCCTGGAACTCAAGGAGTAAAAAGCCCTTGTCTTACTCCGGTACTAGTAAGTACATTCCGAGACTTTTAGTAATAAAAATATTTACACACAGCACTTAAGTATGGAACAGAAGTGACATGTCTACGCGCTGCTACTTTAAGGTTTTTATAAAAGGCTATTTAGTTTTTAAAGTTCTTTAAAAGTATTAAACATGTTAACCCTGCTTTTAGTTTGGACCTCAGGCTAATAAAAAATCAAAATTGGAATGTTGCAAATAATTAATTTTTATTTTAAACTAGCTGCGTGCCCGGCGTTGCACGGGCTACTTAAAAAATGAAAGAAATGTCCAATTGATGTTTTTGTATTATTCTGACATCAGTTTCTAAAGCGTTAAGGAATAAATACGCGTAATGCAAGGTTTCCAAAACACCGGTAGAGCATATTTTTGGCACAAATCTCTTTAACGTTAATCATAGTTATCAATGATAAAAGTCATGAGTATTTTCAATTAGCACAAAGATGAAAATATATGCATTATCAACTATAATCTGTGCTCTCGTTAAAATGAATTACATCTGATAAACTATACCTGAAATATTTATGTACAATTACAATCAGCTTTCTACATAAAATGTCATACACTTTTTGGTTGCTTACTTGCAACTAAAGCACAAAGACTAAATAAATACCAATAATCATTAATTTAATACCAAGTCATCAGCTTCCAAATAAGCTTTAGTTAAAATCCTTAAAAACAATCTTTTTTAGCCTACTTTCCCAGTAAATGTCAGAAAAAGAAGAAAAAAGCATGAAAGAAGGCTTAATGCGTCTTAAAAATATCGTGAAAAACAAAAAAAGTCAAAAATAAATAAAATAATTAAATAAATATTTAAAAATTAAAAATTGGAAAGTAGGGTATTGAGATGGGGAAAAATGTCTGTCGGTCTGTCTGTCTGTCTGTCGGTCTGTCTGTCTGTCGGTCTGTCTGTCTGTCCCCCCCTAATAACTTTTGAATGAATAGTCCGATTCGAACAAACTTTTTTTTGTTCGAAAGATCTCGGCGAGGACACCTCATTCCTATATTTCACTTTTTGATTTGAACTATTTTTTGTTCAATTTTGAACAGTTCAAAAAAACTTAACATTAGCGCCTACGGGGAAATTCAAAGCAATTCCGAACTGTGAGGCGAATTTGCTTCAAACAAGCTTTGTAGGAAAAAGATTTTGATGAAAAACTTGTATATAAAATATCTTTTTGATTTGAACAATTTTCCGTTCAATTTTGAACAGTTCAAATCCCTTAACAATAGTGCCTACGGGGAAACGGAAAGTCAATGTAGATTCCGTACTTGAAGGCGGATTTACTTCAAACAAATTTTGTTGGAAATAACTCCTGACGTCAAACTCCAGACTTCGAATCCGAGAATTTAGGGGCACTTGACTCCGACTCCGACTCCTGTGCCCGACAATTAATTGGACTCCGACTCCCCGACTTTGACTCGGACTTCGAAGTTTTGGCAAAAATTTATACACGGTGGTCAAATGACTGACTCCGATTCTTAAATATTCGACTCCGACTCCTTTATCTCAAAATGAGATTGACTCCGACTCCGCAGCTATGGTTTTAACTGTGAAATAATTATTGTTGATATGACTTGTTTTTATTTTTACGCTAAAGTTTCAATTTAGGTACTCAGTTTTTGGCGAATAAACTCGAAGTCATTTATGTTTCTGCATAAAGATATGCGCAGACGATTTTTTTTTTTTTTTTTGACAAAGAAAATTATTTTTTTAAGTTGACATATTATTGTTTTTTTTTTTTTTTTGGTAAGTGCATTAATTCATTTAAAAAAATGTTTTTTGGCAACAGGGGAAAAGAAACGATTTTTTTTTTTGATATGATGTATTTATTTTAATGAGCTGATTAATTTTAATTACTATTTTCTCGTTTTGAAAGCTATTAAAGATTTTTTTTTAATGGAAAAAAGTGTATTAGCTGCTTTGTTTAAAAGTTGCTGCTTTTTTTTTACGCATAAATTTTTTTTAGATGAGTGGGGAATATTTTATTCCTAGAAATCAGCTTAAAGTATTTTTAAAATATGTTTGAAAAAATTTGCGATTTTAGCTATTTTTGAGAATATTGATCAGGTACTAGAAAGTAGTATGGGTATACGGGAAAGTAGGCTCATCTAGTTCTAGACAGAACTTCTTGTTGTTCAACCCTGTTTCCTCTTAAAGAAATCCAAACAATTTTAATTTAACATGTTCTTTTAACGATACAAACTGTATTTCAAAAATAGAAACAGAAAGGAAAAAGAGTTATTACAATTCGAAAACTCACCCATGTGACGGGAAAAAGTCCAACAAACTAAACATAATTAGTCGCACATCCTAAATGTACCAAAATATGAGGCCGGTGAATGATAAATTTATACTACGATCAATAAACATAGCTAACGAAACAATTTTCATATGCTGAAAAGATTAAGAACGTTGAATGTAAAAAAAATAAAAAAAAAGACAGACGATAAAATAAAGGCTGTCCGAATAGAGCAACCAATTTTAAACTAATTTAAAATGAAATTCTAGATGGAAACATTGTTTTAAGATTTGGACAGCAGCCAAAATATCTTTTAAAACAATTATTAGAATTTTACTTGCTCACCCATAAGCAAAATGGCAACAGGAAAGAAATAAAAATTCCTGAATAACGTTATGTTAATTAACGTTTTAATTAATATCTCCGCTAATTAAAGTCGTACAATTACGAGATTGGTCCAATTCGAAATTTTCCAAAGAAAAAACAATAGATCAGTATCTCGTTTGACTCTTGATTCGCAGCGGTTCTCGAGAAAATTGATCTTCAGACAGACGGACGCGAACAGATTTTAATATTATAGTGGATAACTAACTGAAGTCTAATTTTGACATTTAGTCGACTACTGAAGAATATTTAAGAAGGCAACTAGTATCTCAAAAAAGATGCTTTTGTAAGAATTAAGTTGCCTTAGTTTTATGCAACCATCCATTATTAGTCTTTTCAGAGCTCTGCCAATGCCGCCACTGAATGGGTCTGTCCTAGTAAGAGTTGTGGCGAATTTATGTGCAGAAATTTTTATGAAACTGCGAAAAAAATCGCTCAAAATTGATAGAAAATGCAATTAAAAAAACAAAACAAAGTGCTTTAGTTTATCGCTTTGTTACCAGGTTTCCTTTTTAAGGTTTTGTTTTTACAATTTTGCCGAGTGGCATGCACCGTTTAGATTAGCGATGACGAATTCGAACCCAAGCGAACCACCGTTTTTGAGGCACGCGAAATTTATTGCTTTACTTCAAAGAAAAATTGTCAGACTTCTAATGTGAAAACATTAGATGTGGTAGGTTTTTGTATGATGTACAGAAGTAGTTCATCGAATTTCATTCTAAAATTTTACTTTCTTTTTTCCAGAAGAAAAAGGACAGCACTTCCTGCATTTTTTGCAGAAAAAGCAAAGGTACGAAGAAAGCCCTAGTTTCGAACTAGAATTCACTTTTGCCTTCCGGCTTTAATCAAGTGTTGAATTTGTAAAGCAGAAACTTAACCTCTTTTTTTTCCTAGTCGCCGACTCATGACAACTATTCAACATGAACTGCAGTTTAAAAAGCAATGTATTTTTTAAAATGAATGAATTCATATCTTTATCGGGGTCAAACTAAACAGCAATCGGGGCCCGATTGAGATATCAGGGGGCCCTAGGTCATATACCTTTTCGGGGCCCCTGTGTAGTCAACCCTTGCAATTTTAGCCATTGCCGAAAACAGTTTTAGCTATTGGTTAAAAACATTAGCCATGTGGGGCCCCCCTAAAAAGTGGGGCCCTAGGCAACGGCCTAGTTGACCTATTCAGGAATTATGTATTTTATTTTAATCTCATTGGCCAGCACGTTTTGCCCAGGGCCAGGTTAACACACGGTACTGTGGGTCCGTTGACCGGGGAACTTAAATAGGGTCAGTTTCTTTCTTCCCTTTTTTTGAAGCTAATACTTGAAAATGTGCGGATTCTGTTGTGAGAGGGGCACCACTTTGACTTGATCGAGGGTCCCATTTCTCTCCTCTGGATTAAATATCAACATTTTGATCTTTTACAATTCGTGAACGCTTATTCTTGCAAACTAGTCGACAGTTCATATCTCATTGTTTCATTCTCTTGTCTTAGTCATAAATTGTGTCGAATTTGATTGCCATTGATGACTTCTGCTCTTATTTTCCTGATGTTTCGGAAATTTCAATATTGCTCAGTTATGGTGCATAGCTCCCACCAACTGAATCGAGCTATTTTTTGGACAGATTTATTCAGTTTTAAGCAAAAGTCGCCAATTCGGCACTAGTTCCTGCTTCAGCGTTCAGTCATGTAGTTACATGGTGCAGTCTGTCACTAGTACTGGGCGACTAAATCATTCTCGCCCTACTAACTTGTATGGTGAAAAATCAAATAGTCTTCAGTTGATTGTCGAACTGGCTTTAAAGATTGTTTAGTGTATTCAACTGTTAATCTTGATTTAATTTTTTATGATTCAGTTGGTTCTTTGGTTTTGAAATTTTCTCGTACAAAAAGTAAATCGGACGCTTGCATTACTAAAAGCTAGGAACATATACGAGTTGATGAACTTTCCTGCTGGTGCGAACTGCAGCCTTAAGAAGTTGGATCTCGAACAGCATGGATTCGTTTGATAAGTAAAATGATGTCTATGCTTAAATATTTTGAAGCAATTTTATAACTGTTTTTCATCATTTGTAAACTGTCTTAAATATTTTATTTCCAGATAAGTCATCAAGACTATTTTCGAACTACAGTTTTTACTTCAAGTTCTTAGCTGCTTAGAAAATTCTAGGCTACTGATAAGAGATTTTTAAAGTTTGTTGGATTTACGTTACAGTTTCTGGACAAGTATATATTTTTTAGAAGCAACAAGTACCTAATCAGCATACTTATTGTTAAATTTAAATCTTATTCTTTAATGCTTTTTTAGCTTAAAATGCTTTTAATTTGTCTTGTTTCATATTATTCATCAGTTTTTCAGATAAACGCAACATTGTGATGGATTCTTCCTGGTTCACATAAATTCACTAGAAAAGTAAAATTTTGTTGATGCTTCAATATTTTTTCTTAATTCTTAATATAGTTTTTAACATTTATAAAAAGTCTTTAGTGATTTCTTTCCAGGTGTAAATCCTGTCCGAACGATACTTCTGCTGCATTATTTTCTCGAGAAAGTTCTTAGCCATGAACGAAATTCAAGGAAACAAAGGACGATATTCAAGTCTTATTAAACGTCAGAACGAATCAGAACAAGATTTCTTTTAAGTTTGTTCGATTTATTTCAGTTTCGATTCGAGGCAAGTATATTGTTTCATTTCAAACGCAACAAGTACCTAATTTGTAACCAGTTACCTTTTTAAATTTAGCGAAATAATAAATATACGTGTTATTTAGTGTAATTTTGGTTGACTTTTTCCGCAGCAAAACATTTAAAAAGTAAAGTCATATTTTCTAAAGTTGAGTTTAAATACAGTAATATCTTCATTTTCGTACAGAATGATACAACAGTTTCAAATCTGAAAGTTAGTGTTGTATTATAGACGCGATGGTTTTTAATTTGATAATGATTACTGTGTTTTGTCAAGAACTTTTGAGCCTTAATTTCTATTATATTAGTTATTGATTTTAAATATCAAACAAATTTAAGTTTAATTTCTATATAGTACCTTTTTTCATGTGACTTAAAGTTGCATTGATTTTGCTTTCTCACGTTATATGCGTATCTAAATTGCTTTGCAGTAATTCTTTTTGAAGGTTTCAAGTACCTGAGGACTTTGTTCAGAGATTCGTTTTGCAGAGATAATTTCTACCTGTGTTTTTCAATCTACTGCATAAAAGCACGAAACTGGTATAATATTCATGTCTTGTATATACTGTGTTATATCTTTTATGAATACTAAACACTTTCTTTTTTATTCACATGAATTTGCTTCGCAAAAGTCTTTTAATGTCGTATAGTTTCCGATATCCAGACGTCTTAGCGGGTCCTACCAGGTCCCTACGACTGAGGTGGAGCCTTGAAGAATGTTCTGCCTTTATTGATTCAGATCAGAAGCCCGACAGTTCCTGATCCAACACTCCCAGAAGCACTGATTTGTTCTGGAGCTCGGAAGATTGGGTGATCACTTCCCCTCTACTGCTTCCAATCCATGAAAGTTACAGCTCAGTGGTAACGTTGTTTTTCCCTTATTATAATCGCTTCCGATGAAGCCATAGCGGGGATTACTCTCTCCCATTCGTGGTACGATTACAACTAAAAATACTCACTTTTTTACCGTGCCCAAATGCAGAATTAACTGTTTGTACGAAGTGCAATATAATTTTTATGTATTATGTCACAAGAAATTTTGTTTTTCGAATCAGCAGTGAATGCTTAATTTTAACCACAAATACTAGAGAAGTTTAGAAAAAGAGACCAAAAACAGTTTAAAAAATATTTTGATTTAGTAATTTTATGTTTCAAACCTAATAAATGAATTTTGTATTATATATTATGAAACTTGAAAAAGAAATGGAGCCCTAAACCTTGGGAACCTCTGGACTGGGTCCAGCTGGTCCAAGGGCGAGCACAGGGGGGGGGGAGAATAGACGCCTGTTGGCCCGAGCCTGAAGGGGGCCCAATATTTTCAAAACTATGGTAGAAATATAGAGGCAAACAATATAGATGGGGTCCCGGAAAAATCATTTGTGACGGTCCCCAAAATTTCTGCACGCCCCTGAGTAATGAGGTTCATGCGTAAATGACGACCTAGTTGCATGCATGATTATTTAATATTTAATGGGCTTCCTTGGCCTCTGCCCTGATTCCCTTATATGAGCCTTAAAATTTGAAGCTTGTAAATATTTTTCATGCCTATTGCAGTGACTTTGAGCAGTAATGTAGTTACATGCATTTCAATGTTGCCAATTTATTGCTGTAATTTATTACTTGTCATTAACAATTCATGATTTAACTATGTTTGTTATTAATACATAATATTTGCTGCGACATTTTTACTTTAGTTTTAGGAGAGAGTTTGAGTTGATATCGCAAATCCCTGGTCACTTTGGATTAATAGTATTTGTCGGACTTCACACTGCTCAGAAGAGAATGATGTCTTAAATCTTCTATGACAGCTGCCTTGCATTTTTACTTAAACTAGGAGAAAATTAGAAAACATCTTTCGTATAGGACTGAAATCAACGCCGACGCAAAGCAGTAGATTCAAACCAGGAACTTCCAGTTCCATACACCAATCTCCTCGTTAGTCATCCGTTTGGTAAAGCGGATTTAAACTTATTTTAATGCAATACATAAAGTTTCTTTTCCCTGTTAGATCTTTCTCATCCTTTAACCTGATTTCTAGAACTGAAGTATTTGAATTTTGTTGTTTGAAATTACTTTGTACCTTCTAAATGTTGTTTTACTCAAAGATTAATAATACATGCCAGTAAAATCTCATTTATTTCTTAGCTTGTTTTTACTTGCAAACGACTTGAAAATGTCTTGAATTGCACAAATCAAAGTCAAAAGTTGACAAAAGATGTGTGTTGTTCTCACGAAACGTCCTAACATTACATTTCGTAATGTTAGCAAAGTTTTGCAATAGACTGTTTCCCAGAAATCATTGTCTATGAATTTCAAACTATAATAGACTTGGTGGTATAAAACAAAATCCATTCCATTTTTGTACTTTTCATGGCTTTTATTACGCATTATGTTCTTGTAAGATATTAAATAACGCTGGTCCTGTCTCATGAAATGTATCAAATGCGTATGTATGTGGTTTTAAAATGGTTTTCAACAGCGCAATGCTAATGTTGCAACTACTGGTCGATTCGTTAAATGACTGTATTTTGCAATTTCGATGCATAAACTGTGGGCCCACAATTTCTTTTGGTGACGGTTTACATTGTAAAATTGCACTTCATCGTAGTATGGCATGTCTGGCATAGTATTTGTGGTTGAAACTTGTCTAAGCAAGGTTTGCAATGGTTTAGTTTTTGTGGATTCTTAAAAGACGTCAAGGCCGTATTCAGTGCAACATATCGCCTAATTTGACTGCTGGTACTTGACTGACTTTATTTCTTTTGACTGAAAGAAGATGCTTTGTACAGAAAGTCATAGTGTAGCATCGTTACGCATGTATTTTAGTGAAATCTTGTTCTGGTGTTTTAAGGGTTTGGTATTGTACCGTTCATAGTGTTCTTTGGTGTGTTACATCAAAGCTGTGGATCCACAAAATGCTTTGATGTTTTGGTTTGCGTAGCATGACTAAATGGTTCTAGTTGTTCAAAAGTGTCTCAAATATTTATGGTTAAAGTGCAGTCTGTTTACAGATCAGTAAAATCAGATGAACAATTGAACTCGACGTTGGTTGATTCCTTACAATTGGTTAGGAATTATTTGTTCGTACGAGTCTCAAATGTTTGTATTTTAAAAAATCTGTGCTGAGTGTACTGCGGAAAACGGTATGCTCAGTCTTTCGTGATTATGTGATGTATTTCTCGAACTATTAGATATTATTTGGAAAGCACATTAAACATGTATGTTCATGGCGTTTTTTCGTAGTGTAGATGTTTGTATTACGTGTGCACTTTGTTGGAATTATGATGATTACATCATGCTCAAAGTTGTATAAACAACTCTTAGCCTTGTTGCAATGTGTTGTCAAGAAATATTTTACAGATGTGTGGTGGTTCACAGTGGTAAAATAAAAGTCCGGATAGATTCTTGAAGAATCTTTTTTTTAGTGTTGTATGGATTTTTATACTCTAGTACTCCTACGTCACTATATTTTTACTATTATGTTTATTCTATTGATTTTATATATTGTTTATTTAACTTATCTGGGCAACTTTCGTAATTCTGATAATGATTGCATGCATTGTATTATGTCAAAATTTTCGTAAAGTGAGAAGTATTAAGTTCTGGAATTATTCGTATCATGTGTTTTTGCTTTCTAGTATTTGAAGAAGTTCGTCATTTTGTAAGGTAAGTTGACTTTTATGGCATAAAAATATAGTAATTTCCAATGAAGTACTTTGTATAAGCATTAAGAGAGAATGCAAATAAGCATTTCTTACAGCTGTCGATAGGTACAAAAGAGTCGATTCAAACGCGTTTTTTTTATGGGCCGGCCCTTCTTTTTGCACTATGTTTATCTTTTCATGTAGAACAATTTTTGGCTTCAATTATTTAACTGAAGCGTTGCTTTTTCTTCAAAAATAGCTGTTGATTGTATCTTTTATCATGCATGTTTTCTGATTATTTCTTTTTAAAATAGGAGGATTTTCTCAGCATTCCAACAATCTGATACCGGATCGCTTTTATTAGGAGCTATAGAAAGCAGTACTGCAGGAGCTGTTCTGTTTTATTTTTTTATCTGAGCACAGTTCTTAAACTTCAATTTCTTTTTCTAGACATGTTCTTCATATAGATCCTTTCATTATTTGATGCTTTGCTGCGAAGGGTATGAAGAAACTATGACGAGGACGATTGGGACATCCGTTGGTGATTGTGTGTGAGAAGGTATTTAAGAAGAAATTTAGAAAAGTGGAATAAATTTAGCTCGTTCCATCTACAGCCTGACCTATCAAGTTGGTAAGATATTTTTTTTAACTGAAAAAAATTTAATTTGGATGGAGGAGGGGAGGAAAGTAGATATCAACTTACGTTTAATTTGCATAGCCTCTTATTTTTCTTTTATTCCTGATTGTATTAGAAAGACTGGAAAGTAATCTCGACATTTATTTTCATTTAATTTGTTTCGCGTTGAGTCAACTCTTTTTTTTATCGCATCTAGGCCCTTCAATGCGACAGTGCATGGGAGGAAAATCGCTTGACTGCCACTTCCGGGGAAAATTCTTGGTCTGAAAAGTGCTGCTGAATCTCCGAAAATGGACGCCTTGAAAATCTTAATAGCTCATATTTCATCAGTAGAGAATGTTAGCATGTCTTAAATGGAGTTGTTCCCGCCATCATTGTTCAAAGCGAGCCTCAAAGAATCTTGCTGGTAAATTCTTTTCATTTCAGTTTTAAATATTACTACTTATTTTCAGTAAGTTACCGCCCTATAGCCAGGGTCAAGGCAGAAATACATAAAATACACCACCAGCTCAGCCATTCCATCAGAGGACTGCGGTTTCGTGCTTAATAGCGCTCATCAGCACCGAATAGGAAGTGCCTGATCTGGAGAATGCAGTCCTCGAATGGAATGACTGAGCTGGCGGTGTATTTTTTCTTTCTGCCTTAGCCCTGGCTATAGGGTGGAAACTTACTGAAAATACCATGCCTTGTCTTCAATGAACCGAACCATAGCTTCGGTCACTCGTCTGGTCAGTGCTAATTTCATAATTAGTTACCAGTTTGTTTGGCACTATTGGCTTCTTTAAGAGGTTTTCCATCTCCAGCTCAGGCACTTCCTATTCCGGGCTGATGAGAGCTAATAAGCACGAAACTGCAGTCCTCGGATGGAATGACTAAGCTGGCGGTGTATTTCATGTCTTTCTGCCTGGCTATAGGGCGGTAACTTACTGAAAAATACCATTCCTTGTCTTCAATCCTCAAGCTGAACCGAACCATTGCTTCAGTCACTCGTCTGGTCAGTGCTAATTCTGTATTAGCTACCAGTCTGTTTGGCAGTTCAGGCACTTCCTATTCTGGGCTGATGAGTGCTATTAAGCACGAAAGTGCAGTCCTCGGACGGAATGACTGAGCTGGCGGTGTGTGTTTTATGTTATTGCTCATGGGGGGGGGGGGGGGGTTAAATGGCTTTGGTAAGAAGGCTGTATCACTTCCATGGCCAGCTGAAAGAAATATAGGCAGACATTGTTTTATGCTTCGCTGTAAGACTATTTCTTTTGCTCAGAAATGATCCTTATCTATTCGGACACACTTAATTTATACGCAAGAAATGGATTACTGCAAGAAAAAGGAAATTACCTTTGCAAGGTGGGGAAAATAAACTATGAAGTAGGGTTTGGTTCTTATAAAAATCGATAAAATAATTTTATAAGAGATAATTGACAAATTTAGCTGTTGAATCAAGCAATGAGGAATTCAGTTCTTTGATATTACTGTATTTTTCAGACCAGTGGCTCACACGGGAATCTCAAAGGGAGGGGGGGGGGGTCTGGGATCGAAGGTCCATAATTCTCATATCATACTTGAACACGCGCATCGAAACATTCTTTTCATTTTATCGATTGTAGGGAACAAAACATTTTTTTTAAAAAATATTGAATGATAACTTATCTTTACTAATAATAAAACTGAAAGTCTGTCTGTCAGGATCTCTGTGACGCGCCTAGACCGTTCGGCCGATTTTCATGAAATTTCGCACAAAGTTAGTTTGTAGCATGGGGGTGTGCACCTCGAAGCGATTTTTCGAAAATTCGATGTGGTTCTTTTTCTAGTCCAATTTTAAGAACAAAAATATCATAAGATGGACGAGTAAATTACGAAATTATCATTAAG